>NC_051159.1:177069379-177149378 GCF_013339745.2 Dermacentor silvarum | reverse complement strand
GTAAAGTTAAAAGTTGTATTCTGGGGTTTTTCTTGCCAAAACCACGATATGATTATGAGGCACGCCGTAGTGGGTGACTCCGGATTAATTTCGACCACCTGGGGTTCCTTAACGTGCCCTCAATACACGGTACACGGTCGTTTTTGCATTTCTTCCCCATCGAAATGCGGCCGCCGTGCAGGAATTTGATCCAGCGATCTCGTAATTAGCAGCTCAACGCCAAAGGCACTAAGCAACCACGGCGGCGGGTGACCGCAAAGTGCGCAGTGCCCTTTAGACTACCTGGTAGCTGAGAGCCTTGTAAGTGATAAATGTGCAAGATGCACGTAATAACAGAGAAGGAAACGCTTGCATTTGAAAATACGGTAACGTATACGGTGCGATAGGCGAAAATCGCTTCAGCGTACTCTCAGTTCCGCCATGCCAATTCAATGCAGACATCAGAACGATTCCTCCCGTTATTATTACTGCAACGTCGGCGCCAAGAGAACGAAGCTGAGGAGCAAACATCGTGTCTGTTAAGGACCGACGTTCTCTCGTTCCTACCGCATGGCAGCATGATGGATATCGAAAGCACGCGGCTATGTCACCCGCTAGCGAGCGGGAAACGAGGCGCTCCGCTAGAGGGCGACCAGTTTATATCGGCAATACTAAGTAGGAAGTGACTGCAGGTAGTACGTGATCAGAGCTCGTAACTGCCTGCGCTGTGTCCCAGTTCATTGCAACTCCGTCTCTCTGCCGTTATGATTTGTTAATTTCGTTATCACAATCTCCGTGCAAGAGCCAGCTCATAAACAACGTCGAACAGACGCCTTCGGCATCACTTACTCGAGTGGCGGCGCGTGACAGCCTATACATATACGTGAAGAGAAACCACCACACGCCGCACCCAAGGTCATGACGACCTTCGAAGCTGTTTTTGTTTTTTTTTTTTTAGGGATGCTAGTGACTTGAAACCACATAGGCTATTCAACACCTTATTTATAGCTAATAATACACGGGTAATGATAAATCGGCAAAAAATACTACAAATAAACGATGCGCCCAAACTACCGCGTATAGTCATCACTGTGCATACGTTCATCGCTACAGAACGCTTGGTCAACACTTGGGATAGATCGAGTGGCGTCAAAAGTCACACGAACAAAGTCTGAGGTATTTTAGGTATACAATTATCGCTTTTAACAGAAATACTATTAGGTAAAAAAAATGCAGTAGATCCAACGAGTTGGAATCTATATACAGCGAAGCTTTGTCCGAGTGCAGAGTCGAAAGACACGCGCACACGCACACATGTACACACGCGCACACACAGAGTAAGGGAGACAAAATTCTCAGCATCAAAATTTCTGAACCACTATTGGGAACTTTGTTTTTTTACACCTCCGTTGTTTGTGATCGCCCGACTTTTCTGCCACCAAACTTCCAATCGCCCCTTACTAATTCTAAATGCTCCAACTTGAATGACCCCTGCGACTACCTCAGCGAAGAACGATTGTCTCTGTAACTTTGCAAAGTGTGAACTTCTCTTTTCCTTCTCTTTCAATCCCCTTTCCCCCTTCCCCAGTGCAGGGTAGCCCACCGGGCTGAGCCTGGTTAACCTCTCTGCATTTCCCTTATGACTTCTCTCTCTCTCTCTCTATTGCGGACATGTTTACTTTCCCCTGATATCCCTCAACCCAAGGGCTTCAAGGAGGCGAGAAGAGCCTAAACCGACCGCTGGGCAGTTATCTTCACACTCAAATAAAACATGTTTCATCGTTTCCCTAGCTTTGCCGCAGCAAGCACATGCTTGTTCCTTGGTGTACCTCGCTTTATAACTACGCGTTCTAAGGCATGCTAATCTCGATTCGAAAAGTAAGGAGCTTCCCTATGAGGAACTTGCGGCAATACGGGAGACTGTCCATTTTATAAGAACGCCGACACCTCATAAATGAACGGTGTTCTGCGATGCCAAATCAGCGCTACAGGCGCTAAGTGCTTTTTAAAGAAAGGCTCATATTACCTGCTCGTGCTAGAAATCGCTGAACTTCAGTGCCGAGCTAGGTGGCCACGTGATCACTTTCAATGGGTGCCTAGTCATTGTGTGATTGGCAATAAACTCGCGGACAGTGAGGCAAGATCGGCATTATCTTCCTCTGATGAAGTACGGATTGCATACTCGCAACCTGACACAACTCGGTGATCACGGCACTCATGCAGGATCTTATAAAGTGATAGAGCCCATGCTGACAACATCCACATACGCCTACATATGATCGACCCAGACGGTAAATTCTGTTAGCCCCCGAAGGTTACGCGGAGCAAAGCGTCATTGCTACACAGTATTCGGCTGGGCGTTGCTTTCACCAGTCGCTACGCATCGTGCAGTCGAACAGCCCTAATTGTGAACACTGCCAGACGTCTGAAACGCTGGAACACATTGTGCGATTGCTCAGCATACACGATGGAGCGAAGGACGGTGGAAGCTTAGTTCCCTAGCCAGCGTTGGCAGGCAACCACTGTCGGAGGACGCTATTCTCGGCCCATGGCCTGGCACTGCAACTTCAATGCGGGCAACTAAAGCGCTGTTTAAGTTTCTGCAGGACACGAAGCTAGACGAGCGGCTGTAGTAGGGCAACCGTCTAATGTACATAAGCACTCACCAATGTCTAATGTCATAAGCACTCACCTCTTATCATCCATCCCAGTACTTTCACTCCCCTTCCGTCTTCCCCAGTACAGAGTGGCAGACTAGAGCACACTAGCTCAGGTCGACCTCTCTGTCTTTCCTATCAATAAAATAAATTCTTTCTTTCCGGATTTCGTTTTTGCCTCTTAGGTAGTTACTCGTAGCAGGTTTCTTTTCTCTTGCCGCCACCCAAGAGATTGTCTCAGCCTCTCTGACTGCGCATGACGTTCTTTGTTGTTATGTTACTCTACCGGTCGCATACTTGCTGGTAAGTTTCCTAGTTCTTTTCCTCCACTGTGAATCAATGTTTTTCCTGTGCAAATACCTGAACACTCTCGCAGCCCATTTACTTTCTTTCGTAATCCTCAGTCGTTCTTCAAAATCAGTTTTACTCTGAGCTTCCCTCTCTTCAAAACTTGTCCAGCCCATATAACCCTGCACAGCTTTATTTGTAGTCGTCCCGTGAGCGCTCAATGCGAGGCGTCCCACTGACCTTTGTTTGCCATCTAGTCCTGATTGCACCCCTGACTTCACGCGAACAACCGCATTTCCAAATGCAAGTCCCGGAACTATTACACCTTTCCACATACTCCGGGGCACCTCATACCTATTGTATCCCCATATCGCTCTGTGTTTCATTATCGCGGATGCGCGGAGACCAGAGCCATCTGGTGGCGATGCAAGGAACACAGCGGTGGTGACGCGCACCTCCTTCGCTGATTGGTTTGCCTATTCGGCGACAGAACGGCCACGCAGCGCTCACGGTTATGCGTTTCGGGCAGTCAGAGGTACACGCGGAAGCATAAAGGCAGCCTAGTTCGCGGAAACCTCCGCCATCCGTCAGAGGGAAAAGTTCTGCCTACGTCGATACGGACCGGATGGGCTTGAAAACCAAGGAACAAGACCAGGGCCGATCAAACAGAGGAAAAGTACGAAAGGCAAGAAGCGGTTTTTGCTGCTCAGTGTCGGCAGCTGCAGAAGCGTGGACCTCTGCTCGTGGCAGCTGAGTATATCGCGCGCCTTCCTACCTAAACAAGACGCGCGTGAGTAGTGCAGCTAGGGGAGAATGAGAAAGACCCAGTGTCTCACTCTGGGCCAACGTCGTTCTCGGATGTAGACAGTGTCTTGAATGAACTGCGTATGTTTTCAGATTGCTAAATCCAGCTTGAGTACATACGTGCATTAGTCTATATATAGCACTCCTAACTGGCAACTTGGCGTTCTGTCCCCGAGCAGTTTCGACGCAGGCACAACGCCGGCGATCACGTTAGTTAAACGTCTACCTCGTATGAACATCAGAAGAATATTGCGGACAGATTTCGGGCACTTAGATGACAAGAGAAGCTCCTGGAACCGCGGCCTCGTGCGCCTGCTATGTGTAAAGTCTAGATAACGTTGGTTCATAGTACAGAGAACTCTTAGCCTTTTTTATCTTTCAATCCCCTTACCCAGCGCAGGGTAGCCAACTGGGCTCAGCCTGGTTAACCTCTCTGCCATTTCCTTATCACTTCTCCCTTTCTCTCCCCCAAACAACCAGCAAGTGCTCATGATAGGAGGAATCTCAGTTAAGCACTTCAACATGCGCCACCGTCTGCAATGACTGTAAAACGTACTTTCCACCATGGTTGTTTAATTAAAACCTGAAAACGCATCTCTGCCATGGAGAAACGCGGGTGAGAGACCTCCAGCACACGACAGCGAAGCATGCAACCTTGGGCGAAAGAAATTGTTATATCAATGAAGACGAAAACCTCCGCCGGGGAAAGTCCGACCTTTTAAGGTGGCTATAACACCTACCGAAGCAAATGGGTGTGCGCGCGTGGGCCGCGATGGAGGGCGCGGTCTGCGCGCGGGAGAAGAACAGCGTAGTGCGCTACGCGCCAAGGTAGGCGCTCTCGCTTGTCTCGACAACGCGATATTTTCTGCGTACACTTGTGACCCGGCCTCGTCGGTCAGTGGTGGGTCTGGCCGCCCAGACAGGTTGGGCCTGGCCGACAAGAACGCCGCCGTGACGTCACCTATGCACCCGCCACTGACGCCTCCCCCTTCCCCCTCCACCTTCGTCGTCTGGCGGCTCGGAGGAGAAAGCCGCACACGCACCGGTCTGCAGGTATGTGGCGCGGAAGGAAGGACGCGCCGGGGGGAGAAAGCTATGCGCCCGAGCGGCTTCCTGCTCCTTCGCCGTTCCAGCTGCACGGCGCAAAGGCGCCAGTACGGCGGTGATCCAGTAGCGCAGAGAAAACGGCCAGCGACAGGGCCACGACGCCTCTTGCCTTTCGCAGGATACAAAGCCGGAATACTTATAGCGCCACGGTGTAAATGCGGCTAAAAGACGAAGACCATAGGTGAAGACGAGACACACATAGTGCAACCGGTGGTACTCATACGTGCTACGTTTTACACGTGATTTGCCGAAACGTTTCTGTAGCTGAAGGGAGCACGTATGTGCTCCCTTCAGCTACAGCTATCGTCTTCGTCTTTTAGGCGCATTTACACCATTGCCATGTCAAACCAACTCGCCTAACTGACCGACTTATAACGCCTCCACGCCCCAACCCCCTCGCCCCCCACCCTTTTTTCTTTTCTTGGAAAGTTAGCTCTGAGGCATAAAATGGATGAAACATCACCGTATGTGCATTTATAGCTTTCCTCTCTCGCTCTCTCTCTATAGCTTATTCTTTTCAGTGAAGTCCAGCAGAGATCAACCATCAGTGGTGTGCACTATTGGGCCGCAGATGGTAGACAAAGAAATGATCCGTCCTGAATATACAGCGTAAAACGGAACAAGGACGGAAACTAGAAACAACACGAAGAGAATGACTGAAAGTTGGGCAAGTTGGTAGGGGCTCTTGGGAACTCAAGGCAGGCGTGCAAACACGGACACGAGTAGGAACGTGAAGGTGTTTTCATAGCACAGTCCTTAAAAAGAGAACATAAATGCTGGTGTGCGGCGTTTTCCTGTACAATGAAAACGACAAACACAAAACTGGCATTCGTTTTCGTACGCGCTCCGTTTAGCACTGTAAGTGCACTAAGGGCGAGCCACCAACAAACTACCTTACCCTCCTGGAAGATTCAGAAATGAAGTCGACCAGATTTAGCTGGACATGAAATACAGTGCTTAGCCTGCTGGTGGCTTGCTGCAACTGTACCGTACTATAGCACTCCCGTGAATTCACATTTAAAAATTTTTTTATTGTTTAGCAAAGAAACTAAGAAGGGCCCCCTGTTAATCAAACGGACTAGGTTTGAATAGGCGCTTGAAATGACGTGAGACGAGAGAAGAAGCGAATGAGACTCTTCTGTTCTCTGTTCTCTTCCATTGCTGGTCTCACTTCAGCTTTCGGGCTGTACCTTTCGTATATAGGCGCTTCCAACAAGCGAAAGCTTAAATTCTTCTGCGAACATATTCAATACGAGGTATTTGTTTTACCACATCCATCTTACCACCGAACCTTTCATTATGATTGCCTCACTATCGGAATGTGTTCGTTGCTGTGCGTGTCCCAACATGATCTTTTTGAAAGCGAACGTTGAACACAGCTGTCGTCCCTTTCGTAGACAACAAATGTAGGCCGTAAAAAGTCTCCTGCGGCCTCATCAACAGTCGTACATTCATAGCCTTCATAAATGTGAAAAAAAGAAAGGTTCTTAAATATTTGTTTAATGCGCTTGATTAGAAGTACACGGGCGTCTTTGTATTGTTGCATTATATTGTTGCATTTGTGTGGCCATATAAGCCGAGACCATATAAGCCGAGTCGATTCCAGGGTCTCGGGCTCAGCCACTCAACCTCAACGTTTTGCGCAGTAGCCGTAAGAATGCAACAGCCAAAACTGAGATCGCTGATGGCAGACAAAGGTAAACATGAGACAGGCGAGCACTGCGAAGTTCAAGAGCGAACCTGTCGTTCACGAAGATAGATACACATGCACTCTCAATTCGTCAGACGTTGCAAACATCGCTGTCACATCTTCCATGTTGACCATCAAAGTTTATTTATTCGGTACATCATGACACCACTTAAAGAAAAATGTTATTTTTGCCCCTCTTGGCCCAGTGAAAGTTCAGTTTATTTTTTACCTTAATACGAGAAACAATAAAAGCCTGCCACGTCAGAAAAACGAGAGCTGGTCGGCGAGGCGGCTGCCCCGTAATTGACGCTTTCGAGTGAGCTTGCTCAGTGAAGATATGTTCCACTAACAAATCATATGCGAACGCCGAAATGAATAAACAGCGCACACAGTCATATGGATAACCTCAGGCCGCCTCTAAACAGCTCCTACAGAACGCAAAGCAGCTTGTAACAGACGAATAAACAAAAATGCGAGTGTGTGCAGTGCGTAAGAAAAGTTAGCTCAAACATAACAGGTTTCTGAGGAAACACTTGAAGACGGCCATCTAGCTCGGCAGTTAAAACATGTCTCATATCAACGTACTCGTATATGCATACAATGTACAGCCATGCCTATATAGGCAGTGATTTTCTGTTTTTCTTTCTTCTTTTTTGTTAGGATGGAATTACGTACACTTGTTAGCGCACATACTGCGCAGTGATAGTCAGTAGTTTTGACAGCAGAGAATTGAGAGAGCTATGGGGAGGGGGGAAGGGGGGGGGGAGATGCACAAAAACTTATGAAAATGTCATCCCTCTGTGCGTCATTTCGCACCCATTTCACTTAAATAATACACGACCTCCGCCCCATCACATAGAAATGAAGTTCTCCGATTGTTATTACAAACACTGTTGCGTAAGGTGGCCTTGCCAATTCCGTCGCAGCCGGAACGAATCGTTCGTGCCAGCTTACAACGTTTTTTGCTGCCACATTCAATAGTCGAGCGCGTACATTTGCGAACAAATCCGCGCATTTCAAAACAATGCATTCCGCAACCGACGGCACGAACCAGAGAGTCACGCTCGAAAGGTGCCCGCGATCTTCGAGAGAGGAAGTAGTATTGAGCTTACGTAATCACGCAGCACACAATGCCGAGTCACGGTATTCACGACTCTCGCCTGGTCGTAAATAAGCGCCCACGGAAGGAGTCGGTTGTACAAGCTTTTACTCCGGAGTCACGACATGGGTGCGTGCGGTCGAGCGCATTTTTTTTTGGGAGGGGGGGGGGGCGAGGAGGGGGGGGGGCGGAGGAGAGAGAGAGTTATTAGTGCCCTCATTGTCCACCTCGGTCAAAGAAATAAGTGTGCGCGCTCTACAACAAAATCATATGCGCCAGAGCAGGTTTCACCCTTTAGAACACCATTTCGCACGTCCCCTATAGACTATTTCGAGGACGCGTTAGACTGCTGCCATGATAAAGGCCCGTAATACGGGCCTGTTATCAGTAATATAAGTTATAAGTTGTTGGCAGATTGCCAACAACTTCAGTTCTGACATTGTATTCGCTTTATCGCATGCTAAATGTAGCAACGATCTCGACTTCTGCTCACACCGTTATGAGAAATGTAGTACCCAAAAGCAGGTTGGCCCAATGTACCACACCTGTTTAACTACCCTGAAGCAAGATGGTCAGATGGACGAGTTAAGGTTTATTTTAAGAGTCCTTCGTACATCCTTATGTTCACGCATTTTTCGAATCCTTTAAAATGAACTGCCTAACCTCACTACCTCAATCACTACGCACGCTCAAGCGCTCTCAATTTCTTCGCACTCCTGGCAGAGACGAAGTACGGCCAGGCACTGAACGAATCCCCCTCGGCGCGAAATGGCCCAACACGGAAAACAAGAGACATAACATGCAGCGCCGCGAAGCCACCTGCAGCCGAGTCGTGACGAGCGCCGCGTCGGAGTCGGGGGATCGATCGCGTTATTCGCAAGCCAAGGCAGGAGAAGAAGAAGAAGAAAAAAAAAACATTGAAAAACGATAAAGAAAGAATAACGTCTTCTAGCGACTTCGTTGTTCGTGAGAGGTGAACGAACGCCCCCAAGGGAACCACGACGCACTGCAAGAAAGTACGCTGCATGCGCCAAGTGAAGAAGGCTCTTGAAACGACTGGCACGCAAGAAAGCTGATGTCGCGGCGAACGAACGTGAGCCATAAAAGGCGCGTGAAGACACAGCAGGAAAACGCGCGAATGGATCGGGAATGCGCATTGCAACGCAGCCATTATTGTGCGTCCCCCGGAATTCCTAATGGTTGTAGCTTATACTAACACGTCTTTCTATTTAATGTACCACTGAGAACACGAATTGGTCATTATACGCTAGTTCTACAAGGCTCTCACTCCCTTTTAAGCGAACTGAAGTGCACAGTAGTCAACAGCCTAGCGAGGATAACTGCGTGCCCTATTCTAAACAACAACAAAAACACACACTATATATGTACTACAATAATAGATATGTATGTAACACATATTTGTGTAATCAGCGACGCGGGATGTGTGATAACGCTGAATTCAAGCGATGCCTGGACGCATATCCTCCAATTCAGTGTCAATCTGGAGAGGTGGTTGCGACTAGCACAGTGATCCATTAAGTTAGAAGCGACATGCCTAAACAGAGTAAAAATTCAAATTTGTCGTATAACTTGCGTCGCGGAAAGCTTTCGTGGCCGAATCTACATAAGGAAGTGGATATAATATTTCCAACATATATGCATCGAGCAGTTCACAAGGCTCATATCATGAGTTGATTTTCTCGGCAGTTGTCAGATTGCTCCCTCCCTATTTCCTTCGTGTCCTTGTATTTATATGTGTACAAATCAAATAATAATGACACACGGCCGTTATTTCTCCGTATATATAGAACAGTCAATAAGATTTATGTTGTTCCCTGTTCTTTCAATTCCCCGCTTTCCTTGCTTCCAGAAAGGGAGGTGGAGATGTTGCACAAGAAAGCCCTAGTGTTGTTCAGTTTACTGTATGTGAACTATTAGTGTACTTTCCACAGTCATTAAAACTACTCATTTGCTCATAGGCTACAAAACATTAACAAGCGGTGACGGCATACTAAGAGTAACGCAGAAAAAATAAACATTAATAACAGTTATGTTTTAAAAGCGCAACCAGCGATATCATTAAAAAGATCGTCAATTACCAGCGCGTGAAAGACAAGGGATGAACGTAGTAGAACAGACATACACAGCGCTCTTCTACGTTCGTCGCTTGTTTTTTACGGGCTGATATTTGATGATAACGAATAACCAACTAGCCCGAATCTTGGCTCTAGGGAACGTTAAAAAGAAAGTATTACTGGGTGTAGCGCATAAGAACGCTAACAAAATAAAATCAATCTCGCCAACGTAATTTATTGCACCAACCCTTCAGTGCCCGCTTGAAAATAGTTTAACCAAGACAAAGTGGAACAATTTTCCACTTTAATAACGAAACGATCAACACAGTTTCCTATAACGACACGAAAGTACAGGAATTAATTAATACGTCACCTTTCTGTTTCTGTAGTTCTGCTAAGACAGTTCTCCTTCCTGCTGCTGTGCTTGCGACGAAGAACCGACCTCGCTGACACGCATACGGCGCCGAATAGGTGAAACAGCCATGGTGGGGGCGAAATGAAGTTTGCACCATACTCGATTGCCGCGAAATGTCGACCCATGAGAGCAAACAACGACAAAATGCGAGAGAGAGAGAGAGAGAGATGAGCCACCAAATGAGAAACGCTTTTGAACTGAAATGAGCGCAGAACAAAATGTCGCGCAAGTAACACAGGGACTTTTTTCTTCTTTTTTTTTTTTCAATTTATCTTCTCTCGGCAGTCTTGCAAAATGATGCACTCTTCAGTGAATCACCATGCATTCCACATGAAAGGTTGATGAACTTCGGCAAAGTGTGTTCTATCAAAAAACGAAACTCAGCCAGACATGAAGAATGCAGGTTTGGCATAGCGCTCGAAGCCACGGCGCCGAGCCTATTTTCCCCGCTAAGCGCCCTAGAAGCGGCTTAGCTATGAAAGCGTATAGTGCGCCCGTCATCACTTGGTTCTCTTTCGCGGAGATCTTTATTATTCACGCGTCCCGCTGGGAACAAGAAAGGATGCGCGTACGCAAACATGGAATGCCTCCGCCTCCCATCGGATGGTTCGCGCACTCACTTCTTGAAAGCAACGCGTTACACACGTCAGCGATGTTCCGCTGAACCCCGGCAATACATTTCTTATGAGGCTTAACCCGCGCGACCTGCTCCGCGGTGACAGAAGGATGAGCGCTATTGAAGAACAACCACGGTTAAGGCGACGAGAGCGCCCGTGTTGTTCCTTTAACCTTTCGGATAACAATGCGCACTCTATGCCTGGAGCCAAGCACGCACGCTCGATGCCTCTCTCTGGTGCTACGTATTCACACAGCGGGTAATATCGATGTTGCAGTCCACGAACGAGCATGACGTCGCATCACCTGCACTTGAGCGCTGTTGATTTTCGTCTTGAAACCTTGCATACCGTTTTTAGCCGTACTGGATCGTGGCCGTTTGGCGATGACGTTAAACTTGTCCACCGTCCTGATATCTTGACAAAAGTTTGCATTCCCTAGTCCATTGAAAAAAGTGTCAATGTAACGTTGACCGTCACGAATATCTTCTTTCGCAAGAAGGGCGCTGCCACCGACGGCTGCAACGCTGAAGCGTCAGGCTTGAATTTGATGGAATTTAACAACCTTGCAGAGAAGGCTGACGGATGGCAGCGGCGCTCCCGCGTGCCAACTTACATCCGCTGGTTTTCCGAGAAGCGTTAGTCGATCGCGAATCCATATACAGGGAGGAGCTATTTTCGCAGCGGCAGCCATGGCACAGCCAGCGCTGATCTTCTCCAACTTCCTTCCTCCTAGCGCTTTAAGAAAGAAAACAACGAACATTTTGGCGGAACCGCATTGCGAACCACCAAATAAGCGCCGCGTACATCCTTACCGAGTTTATAACGCCGAAGCGGTGGCCCCAACGCCGCCCGCCAACCGATCGACGTTTATTTCGGGAGCCCGCGGGCGAGCCAGTGCTGGGAGGAAACCGATCGCGTGACCACATATACGGGAGGATCGGCGCTGGCTCGCCAGTGTACCGATGCCCACGCAATTTCTTTTTCCCGGTCTTAGCTGCGGATAGGCGGCCGAAAAGCCACGACAAAATACTTTCACGTAATGAAAGCAACCATGGAAGCACGAAGGCTGTCTGTAAATAAGAGGTAGAGAAGAAGTTGATGGAGAGGAAGGCGCCTACCGAGTGTGCAACGATTTGTCCCTTAGTAGAAGCATCAACTGCAGACTCCTATACAAAAGCGCAGCTTATGAGCAGAAAGACCTTTCGAAATGAAGCAGCCGACGAAAGCAACGGGACAAACCGGACCGCGACATTACGCAGCAGGCACGTAAGCCATGGCACACTGACCGCCTGTCTACAGATATATATATATATGGAGGTACACGAGGACCTTTTCTCGGTCCTCTATGTATATAACGGCAATATTAGTATACGCATAACGTTATGCGTATACGCGTGTTATACGCGAATTATACGTTATGCGTGTATACCAATATAGCCAGGGCTAGTATTCATATATAGCCGTTTACACACGGCTTTTAGGGTGGTCTTACCAGGCGAACGATAATGCTCTCCACCGACATTCAATTGTGGCGTAAGGGCGTGCTATTAACGAATGCGAACGATATGAAGCACGACTGTTGGGGCACCTGTCTTCGTACCTACAGCTAACATTACGCAACCACAGTAGCTATACCCCTCCAAGTTACGCGGAAAGCTACAGCAATGCAGGCGGAAGAGGTGGGAAGATGATTTATGCACATGAGAAGACGAGTAAGCGAACCGGAAAAATACAAACAGGAGGAAAGGTGGAGTTGATAAAGACGAGACGAAAATGAGGGGGGGGGGGGGGGGGGGATAATGACCTGAGGGGGGAATGCTGAGACTGTTTGAATGAATGGCATGCAACAAGTTTTGCCATGCCTGAATGTCGCGCAGTCAGGGTCGTCTCGTCACAGTGCAGAAAACAACAGGAAAACAGTCATGATTCCCAAAAGTAAGCTCGACCCACGAACCGGCGGCAAGAAGGAGTCGCGTCACTGTCTGCATCGGCTTTTGCGAAATCAATAACGTCATTGTCTTAAACCGAACGCAGGACTCCGTATCAAGCAAGTGCGAGAAATAATTTATCGACCCCAACGCCCTACGGCGTCAAGAGCGACGATCAATCACATTGTGGTGCGCGTATTCCAAGCAAACAAAAGAATCACGGAGAACACTCAGACGAGAGACGGAGGGCAAATAACGAAAGAGAGAGAGAGAGAGAGAGAGGTGAGGGAAAAAAATTAACGTAAACAATGTCGCCCGCGAGTTCCACGAAACAACAACAAGCAAAGCGGTCGACGTCAAGCGCGTCATGCGTGAACGATACACGCTTTCATTTTCACGTAAGTGGGAAAAGGAAAGGCGTCTGCGACGGCAGCCGCCAACAAAGAAAAGGAAGGAAGCTCGTTTCTGTAGAGCATACATGCATGCGCGCCAAGAAAAGACAAAAAGCACGCGCTATGGTTTATTTCTGATTGCACGCAGTGCCATCAAAACTGAATGCAGTGAAATCTATCAGAGCGACGGTGTGAACGGCGTTTTTTTTTTTTTTTTTTTCGTTTTTAGAATTCCTTCGAAGACCAGCCTTCCTGCAAATAACTTGGCCGGTTGACTTGTGATGCACGTTCAGACTTTCCACGGGTCCTTCAATGTGTTAACCTTGCTCTCAGAATCAACCAGCGTTGCGTTTATTTATGACAATTCCAAAATATTTCTTTCGCGCTCAGGGCACGTACAAGCTAGGTTTACATGAAACCGATAAAGGCATATCGAGGCGGCTTGTTGGTTTCGTGTAATCGCTAGCGGGTCGGGCCGAGCGCCGAGGCGAGTTCAGTCAACCCGTCTGCAAGGAGCAGGCCGACTCCCCCAACCCGTTTGGCAAAATGCACGTAAACGCAGTCGGGTAGGGCTGGGTCTGCTCTAATTCGACCCGCTCAAATCGAGATCACGTAAACGAAGCTGCACAGGAGTTGCATTTGCTCCACTCACGACCAACAACGCCACCTTCCGTTTGCGTAGCACCAACCAAAACTATAGGGGAAGCGGTCGTTGGCACAACACGACGTGCAGTTACACAAGTCCGTGTTGCGCTTGGTGGGAAGCAAGTTGAGCGAACGCAGGACAGGCGCTCACGCTGTCTTCTTTATCTCATATGTTACAGCGCGACTTGACGTAGGAAGGGACGTTGACACTGCGTAACACTAGAACGCCTTCGCAGACTACGTGACAGTGCTCACAGAAACAGTTCTGTTTTGTATGCGTGTGGTTTTCATTTTTTTCCTCTCTCTCCCTCTCTCTTTCTCTCAACGCAACAAAACGCGAGAATGAGGACGCATATACAGGCTATAGTTCTGACACCTGTTCTTAGGGTCTTTAAGAGACGAGCCCCACGGAAACTGAACATCACCGTGATTAAAAAAGGAGGTAATATTTGCATGTGCACTCACTCTAAAGTCTTGTCGAAATAAAGAAAACTTTATCAGAACGGATTCATGCCTCGCGTCATGCCCGTGTGCCGACAGCGGTGCGCTGTCATGTGTATTCACCTGGTTCACCGCGCTTTCAACATTTTTTTTTTTTTTTTTTTCACGTTTGGGGGGGGGGGGGGGGGGGGGGCATTATTGTATGGTAAAGACTACTGTACGTTTATCGTTTGTCCTGCGTATATCTTGCTCAGTCGCGTATAAATTTGGCGCAGATAAATCATCATACGAACTTTTTTGTAACTTTGGACGGGCGCGCTTCCCGTCGGCGCAAATTCTACGTCACTTGTTGCCGCCATCATCAATGTATCAGGCGGCAGGAAATGCCGTAAGGAAAGAATTCATATCGCTATATACACCACATGCTTGTCTTTTACAGCTATTTCCTCATTGGACTAGCTGACGTTTTACCTAAAACAATCTGCTTCTCGATATGCGCAGGTGACATTTGCCTTTGGACTTCTGCAGTTACTCGCCTTCAGGTGCGCGCACGCTTGCAGCGGGCAGCCACCTTGACATCAAAATATCTTCAAGCACAAGGCTTGACTGTATCAAGCGAGAAATGTGCATTGATTGCATTCGCACGCAAACCTATGACACCATACCCAGTCTCTATTAATGGACACACTATTGCCTACGGAAAGACCCATCGATCTTTAGGTGTAATAATCGACCGCAATCTTTCCTGGAGCCCTCATTGCACGTACCTGAAGAAAAAACTCATCGATTGCCCAGGTACTAAGATTCATGTGCGGGAAAACATGGGGCACATCTGTACACTCCATGCTTCAGTTGTACAGAGCTCTATTTCTACGATATCTACGCTACAGCCTTCCAGTGTTGTCCAATACGTGCAAGTCAAATGTTCGCTCATTGGAGAGCTTACAGGGCCAAGCATTACGCACTTGCTTAGGACTTCCTCGCTGCGCGTCAACATCTGCAACAATCGTCCTCGCCAAAGATCATCCGATCCAAACATACGTTGCAGTGGATTGTCTCAGGGCGCATATCCGTCATCTTTCCCGCGTCCCCGATCATTGCTTGGCGTCCTTGCCTTCGCAGAGACCTCGTTCCACGTTTTCTAAAGTTATCGTCACCAATCCAGATTGTCTTCCATCAGGATACACCCCAGCAGCAAGGCCTTCATTCCCCTTGTGGTGCCTGCAACAGCCTCAGGTGCGCTTAAGTATTTCGGGCGTAAAGAAGGCCAATCACCCAAAAATAGCTCTGAAACAGATGACGCTGTTATTAATGAATGACACCTACGCGGACCGAATACACATCTATACCAATGGTTCCGTCTCATCTACCAGCTCTTCAGGTGCCGTTGTCATTCCGGCGATGAAAACCACACTCAAGTTCAAACTGTCACACGTGACATCAACGGCGGCAGAGCTTGCTGCCCTGCATGCTGTTGTACAACACCTCCTGCAAGAGACCTCAGAAATAGGTCATCTTTTGCGATTATAAGGCAGCACTTCAGAGTCTGCATTTTGCCATTTAGCACAGGACCCATGAGCAGCTGGTATATGAGATAAGAGAAGACCACCATCAAGCTATCGCTAAAGGGGATAAAATTATATTTCAGTGGCTACCTGGACATACCAGCATTGCTGGTAATGACCTCGCCGACGAAGCCACCCGGTCTGCTTATCTGGAAGGCCGACCAGTCCCAATCCCCTTATCCAGGACCGAGGCTGCAGGAAAGCTCCATATCGTGGCTAAAGCTATGACACACTAATACTGGTCTTCTCCTAACCTCCCGAAGTGTCATTTTCACAAAATATACTCATCCTTGAAGCTACAAGTGCGATCAAACATTTCCTGCTCTGAGGCGATAGTATTGTGCCGCCTTTGGCTCGGGGTGGCATTTACAAAGGCCTACTCGTTCCGCATTGGAATAGGGGATACGCCCATGTGCGACTCTTGTGGAACCAGAGAAACGGTGGAACACGTCTTATGTCTCTGTCCCCAATTCAACATCGAGCGTGTAATTCTCCGGACGGCATTGAACCGGCTCGACTCTATAGACCATTTTCGGAAATGAAGATCCTTGGACGATGGCTGTATGCGTCGATGGCACATAAAGCCACGAAAGCGTTGTTACGATACCTCAAGTCGACAGGTCTTGGCTACCGTCTGTATACTTGGTGCAAAGCTTCAAATGTGCGCGAAACTGTGCTCTCTCTATCTCCTTTCTCTCACTTTTCATCCCTATACCCCCTTCCCCCAGTGCAGGGTAGCAAACCGGACGTGCGTCTGGTTAACCTCCCTGCCTTTTCTCTCTTCTATTTTTTTTCTCTCTCTCCTCTAAAAAATAGAAATTACGTAAGTCCAACGTCATAGTATCGGCAAAAGTGACCAATGACACAACACAAACAATATAGTCCCATGCACTTGGCTCAAGGCGACCGAGGTCACGTCGCTCGCCGCTGGCGAGGGTTTCCGCAGCGCTGCGTGCAACTACAGCCAGGATGCGTAACATATCCCAGGCAGAGCGGAACGGGCCACAAATGAGCATCAAGCTGTGCGGCCGGGGTTTAAAAGAAGACAGGGCGGAAGGGCGAGCGAACGAGCAGCAGAGTGCTGTCATTCACGGCGCCTAACACGACGTCCGGCCTGGGACGAACGCGTCATAGAATCGGCTGTGAATGGGCCCCTGATGCCGGGACGAAGATTGGGAAGAGGAGAGGAGGACAACGATGAAGAGGAGGAAATTGTCGTTCAGCGTTCGCACGTGAATGCGCAAGGGTTGTCAGCAGTGGGGGCGAATTCCGGAAAGTCAGTCAGCTCGAAACAGCATCCGCCGACGTAGAATGGATGCGGCTGACACATCACCGACTGTCGAGGGCAAGAGGACAACGGCTGGTGCAACGCTGTCCCGCTGGGAACACGCTAAAAGACCAAAGAGTACCGTCACCGTCATTTTATACTCACTCAGGTGTGCCTGTGCATGACGACCGAAGAATGCAGGACATCGACCTATTGTGCAAGGCCACTGCAGCCCTCTTCGGCTCCTTTTGCCGTTCTATTCTGCGTCGCACAGCAGTTGCCTGTAGGCACTGCATGCATGACGCACAGGAGACAAGCGTGTTAGCAGCTTGCAGCCGTGAAATTTGCGATGCATATACGCCGTACATTTCGTCATCGCATCCCATATCTAAGCTACAAGCAGCTTGAAATTAACTATCCGAAAAAGTACAATACATATACGTCAGCGCATCGGTCGCTTCCGCGCGTGAAGTTAATGCACGGTACGATGCTGCCAGCTAGATGTACGTTTATAAAAGCCCGACAGTCCATGCCTGATGCTTCTTCGGTGCGATGGCCATCGGTGGAACGTCGTCGCAAAAGTCTTCCGCTGATGTCCCGAGTTGCCTCGAAAATAATCGACAGCCAGTTTAAAAACAGGATACTGATCTAATGCGCTTGAGGATCGCACATATATTCACCACTCGTGTGTAAGAAAAGCTGCTCTATTTTGCATTGATTACTCGGTCTGCTCCTCCTTCACGTAACCAGCGTCATAAACATGCGTACGGGCATTTATATATCTAGGTATATTTACATATCGTCCACCCGAGAGTATAGCCACGAAGCTATAAAGGAAACCGAAGTCACTTTCGTGGAGATGACAATCTTCGCTATCATGAAACCTGCTCCACCTTATGAATTTTCACAAAATTCATGCATTCATGCGCAATATTTCGAACGACATGCAAAACGATTGCCTTTATTCAACTTATAATCGAAAGCATACGTTCAGATGCACCCGCTCGCAAAGTGTCAAGCCATGCAGGAGGCTCAGCTTTGCGCGCTTCCCATCGCGAACGAATAAGCCGTGCCATCACTCACCACTGCAAAAATGATAAGTTGTTGCACCAGCGTTTACTTGTGCCAGAGTAAAAAAAGAAAAGAATCTGTAAAAAACTTACAAAATCGCGTTCTCGAAACTCCAGTTCCTGCCGAACGCAGGACGCACGGAGTTACTCCAAATTGAAGCGATGGCCAGACTCGAAGCCATATTATAGCCGTAATGCTACGCCGTCAAACGAATCGCATTCTCAACCAAGGAAGGAGAAAGAAAAAACAACCGTTATATCCCAACTCCTTCTCGGCAGTTGTCTCTGCGTCGTCGTAAAAGCGTCGCTCGTGAGATGAGCTCCGAGAAGAAGCCAAATAACCTTGCACTCGTATACGACGACGCGATCAACAGGGCGGATCTCGGTGTTTGTGCGCGTGTGTCCGTGGAAGGAACCACGCTTGAGAAGAACAGGGAGAAGTAATCGGCCTCCAGTCGCCAGCGAGTGCGGCGGTTCAGAGGCACGTCTATTGCGAGACGCCAAGGTATACACTATACACCCGTTCCGACATCTTCGTTAAAAAGCAATGCAGCGGGCCGACCATTACATATATACGTGGACAGCGACCAGAGCAAGTCTACAACACTGGGCGAACCAAAGCGAAACAACAACACGGTAGCGGCTGCTAGCACCCAGTGTTCCGCCCTTTTGTTCATTTTTAGTGACCATGCATGTATCTCACTCACCCCTCCCCCTCTCGTGACTCCTCTCAGCCGTGCCACTGAGCTGCAGCTCCTCTTCGTCGATGATGTCGGCCGCATCATACCGTGTTTATTTGATCGGTTCTGACGACTTTTGAATTCCATGCAAGCAAACATAAATTACACTTTTCTTTTTTTCTTTTCATTAATCGTCTGCCCCGAGGCTCACATCGTAAATATTACAGCGAATCGCTCTTAATGTCTGTTAGTACGGGCACTGCAGTCGCTAAGTGTCTGCGTGCTACCCACAGCTTCGACGATTCAGAAAGTGGTGTCGCTCAATCATATTACAGATCACAACACACAACACGATCCTTGGCGAACATAAACCACAAATAAGTGGAAGGCGTTGAAATGTGAAATCGTCAACGAAAATATGAACGTGTATAAAGTCGTCTACTTCAAAACCGACAAAAAAACAAGTTACGAATGTTAAAGTCTCAATGAGCAATTTTATGTGGCAGTAAAAAGAAGCCGCGCCGTCGACAAGTTAATAAAAGCGGGTTTGGGAAACAATTTTCGTCGCTGTGTAAGTTCCGCATTTTCCGATGTACCACGCAGAGGTGATTTTTTTTTTTCTATATGATTTGTCAATTCCTTTCCCTACTGGCAATTCCTGGCAGTTGAAGATCGTCCTCAAATGACCGTTGCTACCCTCGGCCGAATACCCTCCCTCCGTCACCGGCTTTATATCCTTAGCGCATATCTACAGGCTGCTGCATATAGTCACATCGTACTTTCATCTTCGTCATCACTTCCCCATACGCCTCTTCTTCCTCAGAACAGAGCAGTATAGGCTAGAGAACTGCTACCTCGGAGGGACCTCTGCTCTCCCGATACCATTACGACGCGAAGCCATGTACGTCCGCCATCTTGAATACAGCATCTGCAACTATGAGTGCGCCTCAGAATAGACGTCGTCCCGGATTCAACCGTTTCCTCGTCATCTTACGAATCCGTCCTCGCATCTCCGAGTACACTTTTTACAGCGAAGCTGGTAGCCTTTAGTTGGCCGGGATTTTTCGTGGCGCGCTCACCCCCAAAAATGGCAGCTGGAAAAGTCGTTTGTGTTTGAGTTTCCGTGTAGCAGAATTATGTTCTCTCGTATATATTCGAATTACAATCCGATGCTATATCATGACTGTAGGTTGTGTGTAAGTCGGTCATGTGTAAGTCACGTGTAACTCGACGTGACAGACGATAACGTGACAAGGGAAGGAACGATAATTGCGCTGTTTGATTTTTTTTTTCTTTCTTTTTTTTTTTTTTGCCACAATGCCGCAGTCTTGTTCGAGGTAGTAACCGAGAATAAAAATCGAGAAAACACGGTACTTCCCCCCTCGGGAGACAAGACAGGCGCATCACCCTGTAAAGTGTCCGCCCGTAGATTATAATCCGCGTCGGAAGCTGCACCGCTTCACAGCGCGGTGCCCCCTCCCCCCTTGGGATAGAAAATAAAACATCGTCAGCGAGCGCGAAGAAGATAGAGAGATGAAGCCTTACCCGCAACGCCCTTTGCTGTCGGAATTGTCCTACGTGTATTTCTCTCAGCTCAGATGGCGAACACAAAGGCTCTCTGTCGGCGGATGATAGCCTCCGTGGACTCGAGATCCCCATCTTATTCTTTGTTGTGACACCAGAATGAAGTACACACCGAAAGAGCCAATCGGTTCTCTGGGGAGAGCGGGCGGCATGCGACACGGGCGCACCACGAAACGGCTCAAGAAAGAAGAGACGAGAAGGAAATGCAGACACTGGGAGATCTCTCGAATTCGCAATGTCTCACGCGCGGCCGGAGCGACTGCGGAGAGCTCGCCGGTATACCGAATAGCTGAAAGTCGATTCGGCGCGCATCCGCTTATTCGGCGGATTGACTTTCGCAAAGCTCAGCACGCGCGCTTTATCTCCCCCTCTCTCTATTGCTTCGCGAATCGCTTTTACTTCCTCCTCCAATCCGCCGGACGTGCCCCGTGTCCAGCAAGACAACCGACCGGCCAGAACGAAGGTAAAGAGAAACGAAACGGAATGCAAAGATGCTAGGCAACAACACGTTTAGACATTGCGGAAGACCGGCTGCTCGCGCGATATCAGTGACACACAGCACACTGCGCGACCAAAGAGCGAAAATGGCAAAGAAAATTGCAAAATGGCTAAGACAGGCACGTGGCTCGTGTGTAAGACGATGCATCTTATAGGAAAAGCAATGGCTGTCGCGAGCCAACCGAAGAGAGCGCACAACGCAGCCAAGTTGAGCACGCTCAAGTCGAGAGAAACAGGTATATGTATATATTTGTCATGTAAACAGTCACGTATTTGAGCGCTGTGGTTAAACATCAGTTAAACAGAGTGAAAGTACCGAAGGAACGCGTGAAATTTTATTGAATACAGTATGAAGAGTTGGATCGAAGAAAACGTCACAATGTAAATGAAAATAACCCCACATAGGAGATTTAACAAGGTGATGTGCCCTATATACTCCGATCCTTGAATACGCGTGTTTACTCCGATGTATGGGAGGAATACAGCGGCATTCCCTCGTTTCACTCCGTTGGCTAGCTGCGGGTGGATAAAGGCAACATTTACATTTTACTCCGCCTTCAAAATTTTGTTCTCCTTGTGGAACACCGCACAGGGAGTTTTAAAAAAACTCCCCTGCCGGAACAGGTTCGTCACGTGGTGTTTCACATAAGGCTGTGCGCGACGCCAGCGACCGGCCGCGTTCGGTGTAGTCGGCGGTGCTCATGGCTGACGGTGTGTTTACATCTCTGAAGTGTTGTTCCGTGCCAGCGTTTCGCCGATTTTCTTTCCTATACTTCCTTCCAGAAAGTGTTATAGGCGTGCCTGAAGCTCACTGTATTTCATCTTCATGTACGTTAGCTGTGATCACTTTGCTGGTAACGGTGAATGCAAGAGCAACGTGTTCAAGTGCGGAAAAAGGCTTAGGTGCGACCACGAAGCTGCCTGGCCGGTTGACTCGTGATGTCGGCTCAGGTTTCTGGCTGTGCTTTCGTGTTGCGTGACCTTGACTTGTGTTCTTCAGTGCGGGACATACGAATTTCGTCCGGTGTAATGTTCGAAAGTGCCGCGTAACAATGGCAACAGCCGCCACTGTCCGAGCGACAACGTCCGTGCTAGGCGCACATGAATGCCATATTCGGACTTCGTTGCGGTGCTGTGTTGCCAGTAAGAAAGACCGCGGTGCAAGCAACTCGTTTATGTATCTGTGTACGGATATCCTCGCCCAAGAAACACGGTATAAGAGACTGGCTTTCAAACGCTGGCCGCGTGACGGTCTGCTTTTCTTTGCTGCTTTGCTACTTTGCCCGCCCCCCCCCCCCCCTTTTTTTTTTTCCCAACTGAAGATAACACAAAAACATTCCAAAATGCGCCTACAGAGGAACGGATCCAAAAATTCGATATGCCGCCATCAGTTAACACCGCGCATTTCGGGAGAACTTACTCTAAGATGAGCGAAATTACCGAAGTAACGAAACTACAACTAAGCACTGAAGAAAAGGGGCGCTTTCACGCCTTTCTGCTCACATCGTTTAGCACCTTCATGCGCAGCAATGTTAGCAGCACGCCAAAGGTGTTGTTGCAGTCGATCGTTAGGTTTTAACGCGACAGCGTTAAGCGCTCCGTGTCGCAGAAAATCCGGCGTCGGCGTAAGCGCCGTTGTCGTTGGCGGAAATAATCATCCCGAACCACCCCGACCGGGCAGGGCCTTCGCGTGGCGCAAGGCGTTAGTGAACAAAAATTGAATTTCTCAAATTAAATTCCGACAGAAAAATCGTAAAGTACGACTTGACCACAACCTACAGACGTGATAGCGTCGTATTGTAATTTGAATATACGAGAAAAAAGCCTGATAAGCAGCCAGGGATCTTTGAATGCTATCGCATTCCACTCTTAAAGGCGAAGCTTAAGCGTCCTCCTAATTTTTTCTTTGAAATCTCTCTTCCCTTGCCAAGCACGTATTCCTGCTTCAGAAGCCCGCCGCTAGCTTTCGCAAGTTTCATATCACCGCTGAATTCCAATGTCTTCAATAAGACGTCTTCTCAAGATTTCTCGGGAACGAGCTTCAAGTTCCGTTTCTTTTCCCCCCTCAACAACGGAGTCCCATCACGTGCTGTACGCCTGAAAGGAAAACTACCGCTATATGCTAAGCGCTCGTGACAACACTTCGTTCTTTAAATGGTGTGTACAACATCGGTCCGACCCTCAATTTCCCTGCAAAATATATATATTCAGAAAGAATCTTCATATATAATACCCCAGATAGTGATTGGGAAAACGGCGCCGCGGTAGCTCGCTTGGTAAGAGCATCGCACGCGTAATGCGAACACGTGGGTTCGTATCCCACCTGCAGCCGGTTGTCTTTTCATCCACTTTCATTTCCACTTATTTATAATTTGTTTAAGTCAACTAAGAACTACAAGTAATTCCACCTATGCTGTCCTTGGTGTCATTGTTTGTTGGCTTCTTATGACATGATTAATAAAAATCGCTCCCCTCGCTTTCCTCTCTTCTCGTTCATATAAACTTCAGGGAAATTGGGGGTCTGGCCGATGTTGTGCACGTTATTTAAACAGCGAAGTGTTGCGCACACATACACGGCTCGCCGACGAAGGCTTCCCGGAACCATATATCATAAACCTCGCATTTCGCAAGTAATCACACTGACGGCTGTTCGCGCCGCAAGCGGAACAGCTCTTATTACTCTTATAGCACCGCGACGTTAATTAGGAAGCACTGAGAAGGGTACTAAGAGGATGAAAAAATAAAACAAATTCTTCATCCGCCGCGATCATCGAGGATGACGGGGCGCGACCGCCAAGAGTCGCACAAGCGATACCGCCCCCCCCCCCCCCCCCCCCCCCCCACACACACTAAAAGAGCGTAAATTTCCGGGCCTTCGGGCGATATGAAAAGGAAGAAACGAAGGGCAGCACAACCTCGCAAGAAGCGTTCGCCGCCAGACGCGAGAACGGCAAGCACGCGGATCTTCATTTCCTTCGTCTCCGGGACGATAACCTAATGATGATAAAAATGTATTGGCCTATGATAACCTAATAAAATTGAGCTCGCGGCCTGGAGAAGCGTGTATGTGCATACGTACTGCTAACGCGGATGCGTTGGGCGTGAGATAACGCAATCCCCGGTCACCGGCCATTAATCACCGGTATGCGAAGACGGCCACTCGTGCAGCCACCAATAGTTCTAGAAACGAAGGATAATGGTGAATCCAGGTTTTATACATGGTGCTCGATCACCCGCCACGGCTTAAGTCAGAAGTACGAACTTTACTTTCTGCGTTGACCGGTAGTAAAGTACGAAATCAAAATTTACAAACTGCTTTTTCAACCATAGTTGCCATTCAGTGTCCGCTATGAGGTATAAGACTTAAATTTTACGTAACTTCGAGCGAACCACCCAGAGCGATTGCGGACACAAAAAGACACGTGTACTATACGGAAGCGACTTTAATATTCGAAACGCAGTGTTCGCGCCAGTAATTCCAGGGAGAATTCGCGCTTCTTGCCGCATAAAAACCTGGACAGAGAGGAAGAATACAACACTTCCTCCTCTCCTTTTTGTGTTTCGTTTTTGAACGGAACAGCAAGTGTGTATGACGTTGATACCAGACATCCGGCGACGATATAGAGGATTGGGGGGATTACGCTGCCCATGGCGATGTATGGACGGCGCGGCTACAATTACTGCTATACCTATAGGGCCTCATTTAAGTATGGTTATTGGCAGCTAGGCACTTATTTACTTAAAGTTGGCCACTGAACTTCGTCTGCTTGCACGCAAAACGTCACAAGCTTTATGGAGTTCAAGTGCCTTCAATTGTCGATTATATAAGTTGGACCCCTTGCTACGGCTACAACTGCCATCTAGCCTTTCCCGCGGCGAAGCAACCTTGCTGTGCCGCTTGTGGCTGGGAGTGGCGTTCATGAACGCTTACTCACATCGTATGGGAATGGCCGAGAGCCCGATGTGCGACTCCTGTATGTGGGAGGAAACCATCGAGCACCTATTGTGTAGCTGTCCTCGCTACGACGTACAACGCCTCTCTCACAACTTTAAACCGGCTGGACTCGAGACCGTTGTCTGAGTCAAATATACTAGGACCGTGGCTACACCCGTCACTGGCACAAAAAGCGTTGCGTGCATTAGTACAGTATTTGAAGTGCACCGGTTTAAGAGGCCGCCTATAGTGTCCCTGTACATCGTCCCAGGTGTACTCAGTGCTCATTCTATCCCTATTTTTCTCTTTCTATTTCCCCTATCCCTTACCCCTAGTGCAGGGTAGCAAACCGGATGCTCTTCTGGTTGACCTCCCTGCCTTTCCTCTCCTTGCTCTCTCTCTCTCTCTCTTGGCCACTGAAAGCCTGAACGGTGCTGTCATTTCACAACAGTTGCTGCCGTGTTACCAATTGGCGTTGACCCCGTGCTGTCTACGAGTCGTAACCAACTTAGCCCACTTTGCTTCAACAACAACAGCAGCAATTCAGAAATAAAGCAAAGGCGGCTTTTGAGAATGCGGAAGCCCCGATTTGGCAGCGCAGACAACAAGGAAGAACAGCAGCCTTGGGACAAATTGAGTTCCATTGACGGCGTAAGCCAAAAAGGACCAAAAGCCGGCCGCTTCATAAGGAAAGGAAACTCGATTGCCGGGCTGCCTCAAAAGAACAGGGCCACGACAGAATTGATCAAAGCATGCCAGGGACGCGGAAGCCAAAAAGTACAGGGTGCCTTAAGTGGCATCGCCTGCGAAGCATAGTTCGCTGAAGGGATTGGAGCGAAGAAAGCGACGCATACGAAATATTTCCCTCAGACGCTGTGCTCACCTCGCTGGAGCGGTTGGTGGCTGCGTTCAATACTCGCACAGACAAAACGGGAATCTAAGGCTCGCTGCCGGACGGGATGACCGGTGGTATACAGCACGGGCGGTAGATGTTCTCAGAAGCGCAGAAACACGGCGTTAACATGAATGCGCCGATATCGCGTCACGTTTACTAGCAAGTCATACTAGAACAATCAGCGGGCCATACGTGTAACGCATTAACTCTTGCAGCTGTGGCGCTCTGTATGCTGCGCCAGAAATAGCTGCTTGTGGATCGGCGATAAGGCGACAGCGCGCACGAAAGCCGCTTCGCCCTCCGTCTCGCCACTTGATGCAATGCGCGAACACGTGACATCAATTTGCTAAAATGACGTAATCTATCCCTTTCTTGATCTATAACCTCGTATAGATCTTGTCCTTACGGCATTGAAAAACTAATTGATTCATTAATTGATTCATCATCATCTGGTGTCGATGAAATAAATGATAAAATGCTGAAAAACACCAAAACAAATGTGAGCGCGATTTTATGTGCTATATTTCAGCAGTCATTGTCATCAGGAGTGGTGCCGGAAGACTGGAGAGTAGGCAAGATTGTTCCAGTCCCCAAAAAAGGTCCTCCATCGTTGTGCTCTAGTTATCGTCCCATTTCACTCACCAGTGTTTGTTGCAAACTAATGGAGCACGTTATTTACTCTCAGATCGTAAACTTTTTAGTATCCAATAACCTATTTCATCCTGCTCAACATGGCTTCCGTAAAGGTCTTTCATGTGACACTCAACTAGCTTTATTTCTTCATGATCTAAGTTCTAACCTCGACTTGAACGTACCTATAGATGCCATTTTCTTAGACTTTGAAAAGGCATTTGACAAAGTCCCACACCAACGGCTTCTCCTAAAACTTTCCCGTCTCAACATTAATCCATTGGTACTAGACTGGATACGTAGCTTCCTCACTAACCGGCAGCAGTTTGTATTTGCTAACATGCAGTCATCTAAACGATCTTCTGTACTTTCAGGCGTACCACAAGGTACAGTTCTCGGACCACTACTCTTTCTAATTTACATTAATGACCTTCTTACTGAGATCTCTTCTAATATTCGATTGTTCGCAGACGATTGTGTAGTTTATCGACGCATAACTAACACTTCAGACATGGATTTGCTTCAAAATGACTTAAAACGCATTGAATTATGGTGTAACAAATGGTTGATGTCTTTAAATACTAAAAAAACCTCACTAGTTTCTTTCCATCGCAGACAGCATCACCAGTCAGGGAAATACACCATATACGGCTCCAAAATATCATCCGTTGACTCATATAAATACCTCGGCATAACCTTTTCAACTACCCTATCTTGGTCACATCATGTCATTAACATAGCCAATGCCGCGAATCGAACCCTCGGTTTTCTCCGCCGGAACCTAAAATTTGCTCCCCCATCAGTAAAATTATTAGCTTATGTTACATATGTCCGCCCCAAGTTAGAATATGCATGCTCTGTCTGGGATCCTCATCAACATAACCTATCTAATACACTCGAATCAGTTCAAAATCGTGCAGCCCGGTTTATTTACTCTGAATATTCTTATCATGCAAGCGTGTCTGAACTCAAAACCCGTGCCGGTCTTACTAATCTAGAATCACGACGTCATATTTCTCGACTGTGTCTTTTCCACAAATTCTATCATTCACCACTCCAGATTTCAGCCATACTACCAGCTCATCGTCAGTCCAGCCGCATTAACCACAGAAAAGCCGTGTATCCTCCCCCGGCGCAGACTACCTCCCATCTACGATCATTTTTTGTGAAAACCGCAAGGGACTGGAACGGTCTGTCTGCCGACGTCACGCACCACTCCGACGCACATCATTTCAAGGCTGCTCTCGAATCACTGTTTTGTTAAACTAAGCCCATCCCTCATGTAATACCCCATCTCTGGGGCCTTTGAGGTACAATAAATAAATAAATAAGTATGAATTTGCACTGTCAAGCACGCTTTTAAAGCATTATGACAGTTTACTTGGATGTGATACTCTAGAAAGGTGATATGCCCTGGTGTGTTACGTCACAAAAGTTCACCGGAGTGCGCCCGCGCGCGCTTCCAAGGTTTTGGCAACCTTGTTGATTAGTGGCGTTAAGTGTTTTACCAGACAAACTTTACGGGACTCCACGCCATTTACGACACGCTTTACGTGCTGTCTACAAAGCGTCTGCCTGCTATCTCTGTTTGCTTGCTCGTTTAGATTCTTTCAAAATCGTCTTATTGCTACACTCCGAAGATGAGACACTGAAAAGGGGGCTGAACTCCCAAGAGCCAAGACCGAAAAAGAGAGAGCGAAAGCAGATCCCACGCACATTTCTTAACCTACGTGAAGCGTATCTTTCACGAAGAGGGTGACTGCTATAAAATGTTTTAGGTTTAACTTCGTTTGCAAAATATCGATTACATGCCTGCCCCGGCCAATCACAGCAAGACGCGAAAACTCAGAACACGTGACCCACGCGTCGGCTGATCACACATCCTCCGGGATCGGCCCATATTGCATCGCGCCGCCTGCGTTATCGGCCCAGTTTACTCTAGCACTATCTCCAGGACACCAACATCTGTTTTACGAATGCCCTCTATACGCGCCCCAGCGAAAGACGCTGGCTTCGACGCTAGCAGGCATTGGCAGGCGAACATTGCCCGAAAGTAATATTTTGTTCGCAATGTGCGACCGTACAGTAGCATCAATAGCTACAAGGGCTGCTCTGGACTACTTGAAGACCACCGGACCAGACGCAAGACTTTAAGGAAACTACTGTGTTAGTGTATCCCTTCTTCCTGTCATCGTCAACTTTCATCACTGTTTTTTGTCCTTTTTTCCCTCTGCATAGTAGCAGGCCAGAGCGTGCTAGCTCAGGCCGACCTTTCTGTCTTTCGAATAAATTATCTTTCTCCAGGACAGGCTCACCTCATTCGGCAAGAAGGCGACATCACACGCGTCAAACCCCGGGAAGGAAAGAAGGCACAGAAATAAGCGCTTTAATAAAGGAATTATGCGCTTATGCATATATTTGTTGCAGTGAGAATGTTTCGCTACCGTTTGTGGTTTCACGGCGGAAATCCGTAGGGGACAGAGCCGGCAACCGGCACATCTTAGGAGTTAGAACATACGGGGCTTCATGAATGCCGATTCGTTATATTGGAGTGCTGTCCTATACGTGTGAGCTATTCGGCAATATAGCAGCAGTGACGTCACGGTCAGCAAAGTCCGGGATGATCCGCCTAGAACGCTTCGTATTAAGCTTGCTGTGGTAACGATTGAACACTTCCTTAGCAGGAAGCTCACGCTTCTCCTGCACGGAAAGCTTTCGTGAATCTGCATAACAGTAAAGCGTAGGAGTCTGCTGCAGCGAACTTACAAACGGAACCGCGCGAGCCGCCCACCAACGAAACGCAGCCTTGCGGGGAAAATGCGACCCCTTAAATCAAGCAATGGTCCCCGGGCTGCAGGCTAACAAGGCTGTCGCACATCGTAAAGCGCATAAATGCGACGCAGTCATGACAGCGTGAACGAGCTCGGCGAATTGTGTGTCACGAGCGTGTCGCCAAGCCATCACGCGCCTAAACGCACAGCTGCGTCGCTCTCCGTACGGTTCCTTCCCCTCCGGGCACACAGCCGCCACCGCCCTCCATAGAGGCTTCATCACGTGATCTATGGGCTCGGGGACAACGCTGCAGGTCGCTCTGGGCCACTGAACTAGACAACAAGCCTAAGAGAAACGGAAAAAAGAAAGTCATTATGTTGGCGGAGCGTCACGTTGTTGTTCTCGTTTCTTGGCTGTCGCCACTAAGGTTTTCTCTTTTTTTTCTGTATGATAACTCCGTATGCATACGGAGCGTGCACACTTTTCACACTTCTGATAAGAAGGCGGTAGCGCGTGTAATTGATTAAATTATTTCCTGGGCTCTACGTGCCAAAACTACGATATGATTATGAGGCATGTCGTAGTGGGGGACTCCGGATTAATTTTGACCACTTGTTCTTTAAGGTGCACCCAATGCACAATACACAGGCGTTTTTGCATGTCGCCCCCATCGAAATGCGGCCGCGCGGCCGGGAATCGAACCCGTGACCTCGCGCTTAGCAGCGCGACGCCAGCAAGCCATCACGGCGGGTAGTAGCGTCCGAAATCAGGAAAATGCTGAACACGTTGATACTTGTTCCTCGCATCTCAGTATACCTTTCCAGGAGCTCATTCATGAACAACAAACTAACCGTATGTTTTAGTGCCATAGATGCTGTGTATGTAATACACATCATTTATGTTAGATTACCTCTCAAACTGACTTGAAGAGCTTAAATATTTATGTTTCGCTCTTGCCACTGGCACTCATTGGTACGTCAGTCGCGTCCACTGGCAAGCAGCTGTGACCGCAGCGCACTTCGCTCGTCACGTGAATTATGTGTGTGCTGTCGGGTTTAACAAATTCGGCGGCTGAGATCGAACCCAAGACCGCCGAAGAAGCAGCCCTATATACGAGATCTGCATTTTTCACGAAGGCCAAACCAAAGCGAAATGCCCGGCGACGAGGCTTGCCGGGTCGCAACGGCGACCGTGGCCGTCGGGAACTCCTCTGTATGCAAGAGACAAACACGCGACCTTGGCAGCAGGAAGCCCCGAGCTGCGACGCGGGGAAGCGGAGGGGCTGCCCCGGGCGATGGCGACTCGATCCGCCCGGTCGTCCACAGAGAGAGAGATACGGAACGCCGTGGCCGCTTCGCGCGACCACGTGCACGCGGCCAGCTTCAGGCTGCGTGTTCCTAAAGCCCCTCCATACACGTTTTCCGCCTCTGACGTGTTCCAACCTCTGTCGCGACACGCCTGCGGGGCTGGCTGCGATGTGGTAACGGTAATTGCGACGAAGTCGATATACAGGGACACTCGAAAGCAGAACTACATCGGTTAAGCGAACAGAGTAACGGTTCTTTCAAAACTATTTTCATTCATTTGGAAGAAAAGAAAAATCATCGCCCAAGCACTCCGTACAGATGGTTAACCAGCGAAGCTGGAACGTGCGGCCCCGGTATTTAGCAGTGGGTAAATCCCGACGTTGTATTGAAGCGTTTCTCAATTATTGGTTACATGTTTGTGTTTCTAGTGGAACGCAAGCGCCAATGGCGGGCGGATGCTGCTAACCACGACGCCGAGCTAACTCCAGATATCGAACGCATGCGACAACGGCGAGCCAAGGAGGCGGCGTTGCGGGCAGAGCAGGCACGCGTGCTTGGGTACGACGCAGAGAACGACGTCACTAACGGCGCTGCCAATGGCGCGCGCGCTTGGTTGCGACGTAGAGAACGACGTAACTGACGGCGCAACCAATGGAGACGTTTAGCAAAACATGGGACGAACGGTTTTTCGTTTCGCCTAGCCATATACAGCTTCAGCTGTAAAAAAGACGTTGATTGCTACCACCTTCATTACAAGCAATGAGTTCGCTTTTTCTTGAATTCCGTCGTGACGCCCCTGCGTCGAGTGCTGCTTCCTGGTTGCGTTTGTATTTCACATAGTGCGCTCCCGTACATGTATATATGCCTCCTACAGCCCTTGTCCTTTAGGGCACGCCTTGCGTCGGTAAGTCAGTATACCGTACGGTAATACGTTAATAACCACAACGGTAATACGGTAATAACCACAACGGCTTGTACGACAATAACCACAACGTTATTACCATATAAGGGTAGTTTTAGCGGCGGAAAAATTCTCAAAACTTACTTTGAATACTTTAAAATGCAATGCAATAATTATCAATAAACGCATTGTCGTTAAGGTATATAGTTCCGAGCCAACGCTGTGACAATATATGGCGTCACGGCGAGCTTATAGTGCGGGAACGTCAAGACAGCGCCATCTCCCGTCATTAGTTTTCACGTCCTTTGTGAACTTTCCAACCCTTCTAGCACGGTAAGAGTGGCTTTGTGGCTGTAAACCCTCGTCAGAGTGGCTGTAAACACTCGTCAGACTGAGCCAAGAAATCTTAAAATTATTGTTGCCCAATGTTATTAATTGTTTACGTGCTTCAATTGTTTTGAAATTACTAACAGCGTCCGATACGTCTCAAAGTTGTTACCGATTATTTCCGTGCCCGAGCGCTTGACCATACAGGCTCTTTTCAAGGCTTGGCGTGGATCCACACGGCTAGTTTAGTTGCTCAGTTAGCTGCTTTGACTACTTGCAGCTAGATGGCGCGGCGATGCTTCGCGCTTAACAGCGCATCGTACCCGTTGTCATACGCGATACTAAAACTCTATTATTCCTCCTCAGTCTTCCTTTTAGTCGATGCTCACTGAACTAGCGCCCTACTTCAGGGCGATACAAAATGCTGAACGGTAGAGCCATTAATTTTGTGGTAGTATCGCCGTAGATGCTTCCGTGTTTGGGCGTTCTAGCTACTCTTGCGCGCGTTCGAATATCGAACGCGGCGCCAGCCTTCAAACGACGGCATAATGCACATACCTCCACGTCACTGAGAATCTAATGTACGCTGAAGAACAACAGGTCGTCGCCATGAATCCCTCCACAACAGAGTGCTGTATCTTGAGTGCTATAGCACACATGTAGCTCCACTGGTCGATAAAACCCATTAATTATTAATGAATATTGCTCCCGCTATACACACAAGCCGGTTGATTTTTACAGTACAAGCAACCATGCCTACTCGCATCCGGTGGCTGTAGAGTTCTCGCAGTTACTACGAGAGCAACTGTGCGTCATCAGCGGCAGGTGCGATGCTCGGCCTGCGGAAGTCTCGCTGTTATTAGGGCAGATAATGCCGTCTGATCTAGTGCATCCGGGAAATCTCGGTCTCGTAGCACCCAATGGCGACTTCCTTCAAAGCTGAGCAAGAGTCTTTCATGCCTCCGGGCTGCGTTTATCACCCACCGATACTCGAAGAAACCGACTGGCAAAACTATACAATAAAGTCGCCAAGAAGTCGCGTTGAGTGCGCGGATATACGGCCAACGATATGCGAGGTTCGTGTTTTAGTACTTGTAAAACTCGTGACACCTGGTCATCACGTCCGAGAAAAATCGTTTTGTTCTGAACGATATGATTCTCCTCCGATTTTGTCCTGAAGCTCCTGACAACCGCAGGCGCTGCAGACCACATTGCGAGAAGAGAAACATCGGCTTGATTTTCGCTCCCCTGAGCATTCCTGTTTAAGCGCTTCGATCCCTCCGACTACGTGCCCAGCTCGTACGCTTTGATAAATCGAAGTTATTAATTACAGCTTCTCGTACGAAGCTCCGTAATGTGAATGAAGAGGAATGGTAGGGAGGTCTACCAGATGCGCGTCCTGTTTGCTACCCTACGCACGGGAAAGAAGAAAGAAAGGAGAGGGAGGGAAGCATTACTGCGAACACGTAGCGCTGCCCGTCACGCCAACAATCGGTTAATGAGGCCAGTAGGTTTCATAAACTGATGTAACGAGCACGTTGCATTGTAAGCCTGCGACGCACCCAGCCAATGTCAAGAGACTTCGAAAATTGTCTGCGATCTAGAGAGAAACAAAGGGAAAGAAAGACAAAGTTTAGCCAGCGCAAATACCGGCGGGCTACCCTGTGCTGGGAAAAGGGGTAAACGGAATAAAAGGTGATAGAAGAAAAAAAATTGAAGTAAGAAAAACTCTAGACTGTTCAATATAGTCAGAACAATGTCGCGTTGACGACATAACGATGACAACAAGACCCGTTCCACTGTCTATTCAGAGCTGCGCGAGTCAAATACGCGTGTGCGCGCCATTCCAATATGAAATTAGCTAGTATAGGCTTTCGTAAAAGCCATCCCTCACCAAAGGTGGCACAGTAGCATCAATGCGGAAGCAGCCTGACACTGTTCCACTATAGTGCACCGCAGGTGAGTGTACAGGAAACATGTGGCGAGCTGTAACGCAGATATTTGCAAGTACAGATGCCGAAAGAGGCCTCGCCTCCTCTTATCAATGTTCGACGCCACCACAGGAGGGCCGCACTCGCCTTGACCCCCGACGGGGACCAACCGAAGTGGGGAGGGAGGGGGGGGGGGGGGGGGCAGCGCCCGCGTTGTACCCCCTCTGGAGAACAATAATAGCGGCGCCAATTGGTCTCGATAAGACCCCGCTCGACGCTGGAAATATCCCCTAATTGTGTCGGGGTAGGACCACACGACTCCGCGTGGCAGGCGAAGCACGCACGCGTCGTGCGCAGCCACGCGGAGAACGAGCGGACCGTGACATGGGAAAAGGGTTGTAGTACGTGCGCATAGAAGTAGGCGCGCACAACAGCGCGTGTCGAATGCCTGCGGAACAGGCCACGTTGTCCGGCGACCTCGGCTATTAATGAAAGACGACATAGAGGTCGTCCCTTCGGCAAATGGTTCGGCACAAATCTGGCGATGCAAGTCGCTTCCCGCGGTTGCTTGCCCGCGACCGACGAACGCGAGTTGCGGAAACAGTATAGTGAGCAGCGGTAAGTGCAGAGAGCGTCCACCTTGAATTTTCGGCACAACAAATGCGATCATCAGAGAGCACGTCTGCGGGTTTTTATAGAAAATGCTTGTTTTACGGTTCGAGAATGTAAACGTGCAGGTGGGGCATACACATTAGTTCATCTATCGCATCCGTTTCCCCCTCCCCCTGCACAGGGTAGCCAACCGTTGAAAATCTCTGGTTAACCTCCCTGTCTTTCCTTTTCCTTTCTCTCTCTCTCTGTCTGCTTCTATAGACTTCGCTAAACTCTGTGCGCTGTAGTTAGACCTAAGTAAACTGAGTCTTAAAGCCTCCCTTTCTGTAACAAACATTCGTGGTTTGGCCGAAGGTGGTGTACGCCGCTGATAGTATCGACCATCAATAGAAACAAAGACGCAATGACGGTGCTGACCTGCCGCTAGCAAACGCCCCTTCTGCTAACGTGTTGGTGGGTAACACTGACGTAAAGAACAACTTTGACCTTGCTCCAAGGCTGCGCAAGGTGCAGCATTGCATTAGTCACTTTTGCTGCTTTCTTGTCACCTGTTCCGGCGAAGAAAAGGAACATTTTCCGGGGAAGCTTTACGACGTTCCCCACGAAATAACTCGCTTCCCATTTAATTCCTTCTTATTCCTAACACCCTTTCTTAAACTGCCAGAAACCGCATATAATTTCTAATCACCTTTAGCTGTTAATATTTCACACAAATGTTACCGTTCACCGCAATAAGCCGACTTATATAAGTCACTAGTGCTGCCTTGTTGTAGTGCACTAAGCAACAGCCAGCACTGATGTCGTCGTACAAGCGCATTAGCGTTTTTATTTATTTATTTATTTTGCCCGCGCAATTACCTTGACCTTCGCTCAGGGGCGCAGACAGGGTGGTTATGGCGCAGGAGTCAGGATACGTGACGTTGTCGCTGGCCCGCAGTACAATTTAATCACACAAGAACGTCACGAGCATACGCAATCCGACACACACTAGTATACAGGGACTGCATCCGTTCTCGCAATATGTATGGAAATACGCACGCCTCCTACACTTCCAACGAACATTCAAGGCCTGGCGTTCAGTATAGTTTTGTAAATACGCAAACAAAACCTCGGCAGCTATGCAGACCCCAAGAAATACGGTCGCCGCGACCGGGAATCGAACCTACGACCTCGTGCTCAGCATCCCAATGAGTCACCACAGCGCGTCATCTATATAACTACTAATCTTGATTATATCGCGGTGTCGAAGTGGATCCTTATGCCAGAGAAAAAATGACATCATGCGGGATTCTCGAAACGACTTCGTTCTTCCAAATTTAAGGCGTATATTTTGCCCTTAGATCGGAGGCCTGATTGCGTCGTAGGAGGCAGTAAACAAGCCTTGAGCCGGACGCGCGGCGAAGTCGGAGCTTCCTTCCAGCCGGCTTGGCGATAAGCAAATACCAGCTCCGGCGCGTCGCAACGGGGCGTCGGTCGCAGCCCGTCCGCCATCCGCCGGTTGATGGCGGCGTGCGGCTTTTCGCGGGACGAATCGGATACTTCGGGGTTCATGTTAAGGTGGTGCTACTCCTGGGAAGCTGGTTTCCTTCGAACGATCTCTTCATCTATCACGTTGTAACGCAAATATAATACGAAATTGAGCAATTAATAGGTCAGTCTGTTGACTAAGTGGCGCATTGGAGACTAGATATATAGTTGATTAATCTATACATTGATTGATTGATTGATTGATTGATTGATTGGACTGACTCAGCTTAAGATTTCCAAGAAATATAGAAGCTATAAGAGACGCCATTTGGGAGTCTGCAGCTGAAGTTCGGAAAGCACCTTCCGCACGCGGTGATCGAATATGCGACATCGAGGTCAGCAGCTAAACACCACACCGACTGAGCTACCACGGCAGTTAATTAATAAATCTTAACCTATTTTGGTATTATCTTTACCTGAAAATGTACGTACGCCCAAGGTGCGAAACGGTGGCAGCTATGGCTACCACATTGTTGCACACAACTGTTGGGCGCGGCATCAGTTGCAGGAGGCACATGCAGCGGCGGCGCGCAAACAGAATGCTCCAGAGAAGTATACAGATATTGCCTTCTCCTATCCCGTCTTTGACTTGCTACCAGCGTCGCTCAACTTGTTTCACCTGGCGAATTACTGTCTCGTGGACCACAGTACGCACAGAAAGCGATGCCTCGTCAAGCAATGCTGCTATACATAGCGCTCGCGCATCCTCTATGTCCATGCAATAAAAAGGAAAACAAAATGTAGGAGCGTCCCGGAAATGAATTGTTTCAGAATCAAGACCCGATGATGTGCCTTCCGTTTTTTCAACCTTTAATTAATATTTCATCATTCGCATGACGCCATCGTGAAGACCATTACCGGCCAGGTATATATAGCTACCGCGCGCCAACAGCCCAAGTCGACGCCCAAGTGCCACTCGAATGCTGCTGTGACGGAAATCGCTCCTAAATTGTGTCCGCCTATAGACCCTTTCACTGTTTACAAACATAGGCCCTGCACGGCTTCCGGTTTTGCCCTCTGACGTAGCTGCGAAGTGTAACTGGCAAAGAAGCAACCATGCGTTAAAACATAGCGGACTGATAAGGCACGTGACCGGAAGTTTCTTGGGGGCGGCGCGCTCGCTGCTGTTATCGCGAGCATGAAACCGTCTATAGGCACACAAAGATCAAACGACGAAACTTGCCCAAGTGCTAGGGCTCCATTTACAAGGTTCCTGAAAGCTTATCTTCGAGAGCCTCGTATATTTCGAAAGAAACTTGGACAACATTGAAAAGCAAAGCATTCTAGTAACATTCTCTCCAACACCCAACACCCGCCGTGTAGGGTAGCAAACCGGACGTACGTCTGGTTGACCGCCAGGCCTGCCTTTCCTTCCTTCTTTTCCTCCTCTCCAACACCAACTTCGGTACACGCTCAAGCGCGTATGTTTTCCAGACGTGCGTCGCGAGCGGGCTATTCTCTGAAGGAAAATGTGCCACCGGATACAACCCATGCTCGGCGTTCGCGGCGGAGACGGCGCATCAGCCGTCGAGAACGTCGCCCGACAACAGCGAAACGAGAACGAGGGTGCGCGCTTCACGCTGCCTTCAAACGCCGCACCCAGCCTCGTAAGCCTTGTCGTGACGCGATAAGCGGGACACTGGAGAGCGGCGCAAGCAGCTAATGATGCCACTCATATAGGGATTCATTTCCAGAATGCATTGGCGCCTGCGTCTCGCAGCGACCTTCGTTCAAACATCCCTAACGGAATTCACGTCAGCGCTGGAGCGCCACTTGAATCCTCCTGCTTTTGCAGCACGAGGATTTAAACTCTGTGCATTCCATCACCTCCTGGTGACGTCGAGTTTACTCGCATCTATTGTGGACCGAATAAAGTTGTTTCACTCACTCACTCGCTCACTAGGTGACTCGCTCACTCACTCAACTCCTGGTCTGACTAACGGACCTCATTATACGCCGCTTTCAGGGTCACCCACTTTCGTTATAAACCTACATGAATTAAGCTAACTTATTTGTGTGCGTTTAACAACTTTTAGTATATTGCAATTCATGAAGACAATGCGAAAAGTCTTCCTTGTGATCTTCATGAATCGCTATACGTTTTTTGCACTAGCAGCTCATCGTAATAGCTTACAATGGCACGCGTTTACTTGTACATACATATGTCATTCCGATGGCCCCGAGATATTAAACCTTGAAGCTGATTAGCTCCAAGCAGAATCAAAAGTGCATTCACAGTTTTGAAGAGCCATCATCTACATCCCATGATATACATCAAGTTTCTGATTACCACTTCGCAATATATATCATATGTGTCCACTCCTTCCTAATACAAGACCATGGTCCCAGTGGTCACTAAGTAAATGAAAACCACCGGATCATATATATTCCTCATTCTTTAATAGTTCAAATAGCCAATTACACCATCACATCTTAATAGCCATAATTGGAAATACATAATTCCCACCATAGTACAGCTTCGCTGGTCTTCCATCTCCACCGCAGCGGAAGGGCTGACAGTTTTTTTATAAGCGATATACTAAAAAAAACGTAGGCGTTACTCGACACCAGAGGCTATAATAGCAGCACTGAGTGCGGCGTAATCTGCAGCTATAATGCAACAACGACGGCGTGAAACACGATTAGCACAGCCTTGAACTACATGCCGTCATCCCGTCGGCCGACGTCGCATGGCTACTGGAACTGCGCGGAAGGCGTGCAGTTGTCTCAATTCCTTTTAGAAGTTTATAAACTGCGCAAGAAAACGAAGACACAAGAAGGAAAACACACACGACACCACGAGCGCTCGTGGTGTCGTGTGTGTTTTCCTTCTTGTGTCTTCGTTTTCTTGCGCAGTTTATAAACTTCTAAAAGCTATGAACCAACTAGCCCACCAGAACGTCCTACTGAAGTCTCAATTGCGTTCGCGCGCCGCGAGCATAGTGAAACGCGAGTTCGTTCTGCTATAACTACAGTCACCGGGAAAACCGGCTGGAGGAGTCGTGTTGGTGCGCTACGCTGCATTTAAAAGATGCGAACGCGTGCCGCTTAATAGAAATTGCTCTGACTCAGCCGCATTGTGCAACGGTTACGCGTAGCCTGGGAAGCGGATGCAGAGGACAAAGGGGCATTCGGAGTCCTAGATTCGACGCACGCACTTTTGACGACAAAAGCTGCCTATGTGGAATCGAGAGTTGCCCGGTCTCGAGCGCTTCGAATTTAGGTGAAATGGCCTTATATGCGCGCGCCTCATTTGATTGACCTCGATTCTGTATTGCGCACGAGCTGCCCATATACCGCGGGGCGTACTCCGCGTTTAATTAGCTTGGAGCAGGCGTTCGCTCGGAGTTATATCGAACCTCGATGGGCGCTCGAAGAGGCGCACGAGCGCGATGCAGTGAGCGGCGAGTATTATAATTCGGCGCAGCGGACTTGAAACCGCGAAAAGACTGCAGATTCAGAAACCCTTTAACTTACCTAGGAATCCAATATAAAAGAGATTTGATTCCCACTATCTAGATTAACGTTGAGACTCCTGCTAACTAGTACTTCTTTTTCCTTGGGGGTTATGGGTTTTGAGAAAGGGGAGGGGCAGGGGGAGGGGGCATTTAGAGAATATTCGAATGTGCCAGATTAGAGATAACGTGACAATTCAAATGCGCACGAGTGCTGGTGTTATTGCTCTTTGCATATGTTCGATAGGAGGTCGCCGGAAACTTGAGCAGAAAACGAATGTTCGTAAAATGTCTATATCACCAAATGTCGCGAAAAGTCGAGGACGACGAATCGATTATGGGCATAATGATGACAACAGAAGAGGTTTTTCTCGTACAATACCGGGCCGATATTCCTGATCGATGGCCTATATCGATACTTCCGCTTTTGCTTGGCGTAATGCCCTGCGCGACGCATATCTGGAGCGAACGGCGCCATTTCTTTGAGCTTGAGAACTATACCGTGTGTTTCAGCGAACACTTTCAAACACCTTTAAAGGTTGCCCGTGGTAGATAGCACAATTCTAGTTCATGAGCTGGTCTACTCGAAGACGCGGACATGCAAAAAAATTGAAACGCATAATCGAAAAATTAACAAAAAATCACAAATTAAGTTTTTAACTAATTACCATATGGCCCATATTGCAATTAACAAATTCAATTATTCAAATGATCAATAAACCAATGTACGAGTCCTTTAAATTTGAGAGAAAAAGAAGCACCAGAGAGCACTTTCTATGCACCTTCCCTCAGTACTACGATGAAAATTCTTCGATCGCGGCCACATTCATCGCAGTCGCAGAAAGCCATGTATGCTGCTGCAACTTTTGCAGTGCGCGGGACCCACTTATAACCCTGTGCATACTCTCGTGTACACGCAGTGTTCCTGCTTTTTCTCTTTCTATTCCCCTTATCCCCAGTGTAGGGTAGCAAACCAGGCACTCGATCGTCTAGTTGAGTTCCCCGCCTTCCCTCTCGTTGCTTTCTCTCCCTCTTATCCGCGACAGTTGGAAAGCAGGAGAAAGGGTTTCCCGCCGCCTTTCCGCGGTTGCCTCACCAGGAAGAGCATCTTGGCGACGTGCCTACGGCAGCCCAGCTTTCTTTCTGGACGGTTACGCTTTGCAGCAGACAATAAAAAAGGAAACATTTGAAGGTCGCAGCCTGGACAGTCTGCAGCCATAGAATAGCCATTTAGTGGCTGCCAGAAGTCAGCGCTATCGCTATTTTGTTACCCATAGATTTTTTTTTTTTTTTTTTTTTTTGTCTGCGACAGCATAAGCCGTTTAAAACGTTCTCAACTTTATCTAGCGCGCACGCGGGCGTAAACACGACGTTCGTTATCTCAATGGAACACTTTTGAGGAAGCCCTGCCTGACTGGATATCAGAGTGCACCATTAAGAGCAAACGACGACACCTTGATTACAGAAGTCAGAAAGAACAGAGGACGCGGCTGCAACAGCTTTAGAAATATTGGAGTTGTGAAAGCGGAAAAAGCGTGTATCGGCTTTTGTGTTTAATGCCACAAAACCCAGACAGCATTAAACGTTAAAGAAAATTAAAACTTGTTCACCCTATGCCTGGCCATGGAGAGTACATTCGTAAAACACGTACAGAAAAAATGTAATTGAGTAAAATTTAGTTAGAATAGTAATTATTCAATAATTGATTTTCTTAACTAACCACAACTAAAACTCGCTCCAGCATGTCAAAGACGCTACTCTGGGCCTTTCGATATGTTTTTCGCGTTTGAATTAGAACTTTGAGCTGTCAAACTCCACACAGCAAAATGGATATGTTGGTCTTTGTGGAGTTCAAGCCACGCTAGCTCGGCTCTTTTGAAAGTGTACGTGTGAGAAGTATAGGCGTATGTCATAATGTAAACACCTCCAGCGGCGTTCGCTGTTTATAAAGAGTGTTGCACGCTCTGTTTACATGCGTGACTGACAACTTTTTATGCTTCAGCTTTAGTGGTTACAAATATTTAGTGTCGGCTTAAAGTGCTACCTGCAATCTCCCGGATCTTTCGCAGCAACCTTACCGATATTTTTTACATCGAGGAAACAAAAACAGAACCTGCAATTTCGACGCGTGCGTATCGCTGTGTGCAAGCGAGCGACTTAAACGTATGCAACGACACTGATCCACGAAAAGAGATATATAGCGCGCTGAAAGCCGGTCCTGGGAAAGCTTGCATACAGAGAGCTCATTCCCGGGAAATAAAATAACAGACCCTCGCGAACACGACAGGAGAGGCGCCTGTAAGGACAAGTCCAAGGCTCGCAAGTGCCGGCGGGCCCTGTTCAATTATTCGTGGGAAAAAATTCGCTGTCGCTCCGGGTAGACATTGCGGCTCGCCGCTCATTGATCAGACACTTGGCCGAGTAGAACTTAAGGCGCAGAAAAGAGAACAGTCACAAATACAAGAATGCAAAGCGCCCGGAATGGGCAGTCACTGCACATGCAACTCAAGCGATTTGCCAGCGTTTTTTTCTTTCATCTTCATTATTCCGTCATTAGGTTTTTGCACGATGTATGTCCAAGAAAAATATTAAAATCTTGTTGAAAGCGTAAGTGGTTTGTGTCGCCCTGTCTACGAAAAGCTTGAACCTGAACGACAGAAATCCATCTGATCAACTGTCGCCCTGCATTACACAATACTGCTATATTTTGCGTACGAGTACTAAGAGTGCCCAGAGCTTACAGAAGGCGGTTTCTCCGAAAGCGATTTTCCACAAATCCTCGGCACGTCGCTGGGTTCGACACCTTGCTTGTTGGTGTGCTGTGGGTTTCAAAGCACATCATGTTTGTCATATAGCATGGGCGCGTGACAGGCTACGTATCGACACCACAAAAGTAAGCTTGTTTGTTTTTTCGGAGAATTCGCGATACATTATACTTTAGGCACCAACAGTACATTCATTGATTGATTGATATTTAACTACCTAATTAGAAATTGCATATGGCGCAAACACGTAACAATAGACAAGGGCACTTAAAGTACAGGAACGAAATAAATACGCATGAAGTAAAAACACTACTGGCACCGACTATAATGCATTGATATATAAGGAATTGTGCTCCAACACACACACGAGTTAAATAAATATGAAATATTTTTTACAGCAACAACAGAAGAGTACGAGAACTACTTCATAAATACGATTACGCACAAACGTATACAACACCTATAGGAAAAAGTTCTCAGAAGAACGAAGGGGTGCCATAAAGAATCGCAAAATCTAAGAATCTACAAACTACGTCACAACAAGGCGCCATTATATACTAATTTACAGTTGATTTAGAGAGGCGCTTGTTTCTCGGCCCAAGAAATAACATGTCTGGAAAGGCCACCAAAACCGCCACCCCTTCCTCTTCACCCACCTTCTACCTCTACAGTAACGTCAATGCCACTAGTTTAAATCACGTGTCCAGTTCGACAAAAATATTTACTAGCACGAAGTGTGTGCTTGTCAGTTGTGTTTGTGATTCTATAGTGCGTGGAGCTTTTTTCTTTGTTGCTTTTATTTTTCAGCGTCCGAGATGCTTTTAGGCGGTTTTGGGAGGAGGCCTATATTCTCAGTAGTCTACATTTATAATTACAAACAAAAAGAAAACCAGTGGTCCACTTTTCTCGAGGTCTGTATTATATTCCGCACTACATAAAGCCACGAATCAGGATATAGCCTCGCACAACACGGGGCAGTGCATGTGCGACTTTGTTCCTCACATGCACGCACACCTATACTGCCAGTTAAACGGAACTAGCGGCAAGGACAAGCTCAGGCAACAGAACACAACGGAATAAACAGAAAACATCGGCGGTCTAACAATGACGGTGCGCCGAGGCCGACGACAGCGCCGTCGGACGAGGCGGCGGCCAAAGAGTTGCTGCACACACACCACCGAGCTGCAGGGGATCGGTGCGACAAGCAAGCGCCGCATTGTTCTCGGCGCGCGGGCGATGCACACTTTAATTAGTCGCGGAACAAAAAAATAAAGGAAAATAAACAGGCGAGGAAGAAGTGGAGGAGGGGAGGGGCTCCTCTTCGGCCGGGTGGTCTCCTCTCGCAGCGAGCGCATGCGGCGACGGCCGCGCGCAATTAGTGGGAGTCCCGTCGGCTTTAAAAACCTTGACAGGAAACAAACGAGCGCGCTCCTCTCCACTCACCGCTCGGCAGGGAGTCAAAAGGCACACGCTGCGCAGACGCACTGGGCCCGTGGTGCGCACGCGACACTGTGTACCCGCGCTTTAAGGCAGTTAAGTGCAGGCGCTTTTAGTCCGGAGAGGCGGAGCACCGAGCAGGCACGCCTATTCTCCAACACGGACCGAACGAGCTTCCGGAGATTAGCGTAAGGGAAGTGTGGCGTTGCAATCATCCAACAGCTGACTGAATGGGAATGACGGAAATGCAAGCTGAAATTATTAGTAAATTGTGGGGTCTAACGGTCCCGCGAATCTGAAGATTCACACAATCCCGCAATCTGCATGTGAAGGACGCCGCAGTGAAGGGACGCCGCAGTGCAGCGTGCGCCTAAATATAAGTACACGAACGTTTTTCTTTTGCATATCGCCCCTATCGATATGCGACCGGGAATCGCACCCGCGACCTCAGCAGCAGAACGCCGCAGCGACTACACCACCACGACGGGTGGGAATGAAGATGCAGGTTACGCTCCGTATGTAGCCTGCTCCGTACACGTCGTGGGTGTCATAACGTAGTGTATGCTTACTTTGTCTCGTGCATCAGGGATTCATTGTTTTGTCTAGCAAGCGTTGCCTCTGGAGGCATCCTGCCGTAGCTTCGGCGGCAGCGGTTATACCGCCATAATGGAGGCTACTGCCGCATTAATTTTTCATTAAACATACGCAATAAAAGACGAGTAATCTGTGCTCGAGCCGTAAATTGTTCTGCTCTGTAGTGTTAGAAATGAGTTGCTCTAGAGACATTGACGTAGAAAATTTCTCGGCTATTCCGTTTTTCTATGTTTTGTCTGCAGCACATGACCAAGTGAACACATTATACTATTACGACTAACTTCTACTCTATACTACTGATGATTAATGATGATGATGATGATGATGATGATGATGATGATGATGATGATGTCAACGATTACGCTCTGGACGCCTTCGTTTTTTTTTTTTTTTTTTTTTTCAGGCAGTAAAGTTTGAGGTACAGTGACCTCATTATAGGTCGTCTGCTATTGAATGCAACCAAGAGAACTATAGGAGTTTGTTAAAGCGAAACATCAGTCATCACGAGACACGAACCTGCTTTCTCTCAGTTGCCTGTTTGACTGCCGAGGTGCTTTAGCGTGCCAAACGTCGTCGGATATGTAATGGCGCGAAGCCCGACAGTCTGCAGGAAACATAGCGCGTTCCGCTTTTAATTCTGTGCGAAAAGATCGAACTGAACTAGATATTTCACGCAATGAGTCGATGTACGACGACCTGATTTTTTTTTTTTTTTTTTTTTTTTGTAGGTCACTATTGTAAGCAAAGAACATGGCGCACATGACAGGCTAAGAGAAGAAGATTTATGTGCCAGAGCCCCGCTAGGAAATTTAAGCAACTTGGCACGCCCTTATCGCAGAATCCGCTCATCGAAAAATGTAGTTTCACTAATTTTCTGGTACCTTCAGCATAATTAAAAGCGTAACGCAGCCGAGCATATTACGAATTTTCAATTTTCCAGGCAGTTTGTCCGCAACACAAATGTGAATCCCACGCTTGAGCTTATTGAAGGAAGATCAAATATGGAACATAAACAATTTCAAGTGAAGTATAATAATACTAGGAAAACACCCGCCCTGCCACTTCGGATATTTACCCGATCAAAGACAACGTCAGAAAGCACGAAATAAAAGAATCCGCTACGTGACCTCACAATGGCACCGTGAACAAATATCGAGGCGCTTAGCTTACAACTCCGTTTTCTAAAACATTCACATTTTATTGAGATAAGCGGATACAATATAACTTCTCTTCACCGCATTTGTGGTTTACCAGCACAGATGTCTTGCGGGTCCAGGTGAATAACGTCGTGTGCAGAAGAAGTCGGACAGCGTCATGATGAAAGGGAGCATTCAAAAAGCTGAGCCCGTCATCGCAGTATAGACAAGATTCACAACCACCTGGATAGAATTGGTCGGACAGCTTGAAACTATGAAACAGAAACTGTAACGTTACAAAGTGGATAAAACAGAAAAGCTGACATGATCAAAACGATTAAAGTTAACGGTTCAACTTACGTGACCCAATATTGAAAAATAATGAACATATTGTGCCATTTCTTGTATGGTTAAAGAAAGAGGGACGGACTTCAATAAGCAGTTACAGTGCTAAATACCCAATAATATGTCCTACCACGCTCAGTATTATGCTTTGACTGACCCAAGAGTAAAAGTTCTTGCTCACTGTAACATGATTTGGCATCTCCAACTATATGACTTCATTTGAATACCCATTTTGGTTGCATTCGTAGATACAAGAAACGGCGGTGATCGTTCATATATAATATACGCAGCATCGTCCATGATGCGAACGGCTCCTACACTTAAATCTGATGACAAAAAAGCACAACTGCACGAACAGCGAGCTCGATTTCCTAGCTAATGCGATAGAAATTAGGCTATCTAACGCCGATGGTTATCACAAGAGGGTGTTGCAGATTGATGGCCACACACTCCAGTCGCTTTTAACTTTCTCCGAGACAATGGTTTCAATGAGATGCTTTAATTATGCATATTGTACTACATGTGAAGCGTCCGTATGCCTTCTGTGTATCATTTATCAACGCATTCACGTGAAGTAGTATGCTAAGCGTGCTGCCAGGCCAACCTACCCAGTTTTCGTGAGAGAACCTCTCTCTGTCTTTCTATCCAGTGCTATTGAGAGATGTGATGTGTTTGCGCTGCCATTGTCGCGACGAGGCTAACGACATGAGCGTCCCTATATGTTTCTCACAACCCAGCTGTGCGCCGATTAAGGCATTTCCTCCTAACCCACTTAACCGTGAAAACGATGACGTATGATGGCGGAAATAAAATTACAGCGAAATTTACGCATGTATACCACTTCCTTGTGCTGAAATAAGCTGCGCTGCGACAATTTAATTCAGTTAGGTTAGATCTAATGCGATCACCTTCAGATGGCTTCAAACTGTGAAGTAAAACGTACACGCTTGCAACGCTGCTCCATGATGACGGCCTGCTCGTTTAAAGGAGCCGATAGCGCGACTCGTAAATGCGGCACGCTAAGCAGGAAGAGGAGGAAAGCGGAGCAGCAGGAGGAATTTTACTGCTGCTGCTGCTGCTAAAACATCGAGAGACGAGAGCGAAGGCAATCGGAAAAAGGAATGAGCGATGCAAAGCCACCGCTGTCTGACGGGAAAATGTCTGTGCTGAAGTATTGAACATAACGCTCGCGCCTCTTCCATTGGAGAGCTCGAGCCAACTTGCAGCGAGCTGAGTGTGGAAAAAAAAAAAAAAAAAAAACACGCAAGAGTTTTCAGCAATTGGTCGCGACTCTGAAAACCATTCATTAACGCCAGTGCGAAGGACGGTCTTAAGGGAGGTCGGCGCTCTTCTGTCGTTTTCTTTTCAGCATGAGAAACTGGCGCGTCCCAGTAATTTGCGCCTGGCGTACAAAACGTCCGGCTGGCTTCCAACAAATGAGTCTTTTTCGACGCTCAAAAGCGATAATAAACTTCCGGCGACGCGAGCAATGTACTTTAAACTCTGCCATCGCATTTTCTTTCATTCTAAGTTTTTTTTTTCTTTCTTCTTTCCAAGATTTCTTTTTCTTTCTTTCTTCTATGGAAACAAGAAGTTTATGCGCATCGGCTGCCGTGCGCACGAGATAAACGAGTCCATTGGATGCGGCGCGCGCTGCTGTCATCCGCCTTTCGGGTCTCGCAAGGCTGCGGTGTTGTTTTCTTTGTTCATTGCGGCAAGCTTCCAGCCTCGCAGCTTGCAAAGCGACGTGAACACGAGAGTTTGAACAAGAAAAATGAAAGCACGCGAAGAGGTGGCCGCCGGGAGAAGTTCTCGGAAAATGTCTCCGGAACTGTTAATTAGGTGCGCGGTTCACTCGAGAAGTTTTATTATTTTTCCGATCTTCCTGAAAGCTAGAAATATGGACGATGTACTGTGGGCGGATATCATATTCTCCACGTTTAATGAACAACAAAAAGCGTAACAGCAGTTGCCTGCGATACAGCACGGCAAGTCGAGTTCCGGAGGTAGAGAAAAAAATAAACAACTCATTAATAGAAGGGAAGTAAACTCAACTCTCGGTAAATTTCTCATTTACGGCTAAAAAGAACACTCACTCTCTTCAAACTTCAATAGGCGCGCTCCGCTATGTCGCGCTACACGTGCATCCAATCTTACCCCAAGTAAGAAAAGAAAGGAAGAAAGCAAGGAAAGCAACGAAAAAGATTAACTGTATTTTACTTCCGAGTGCGTGGCGTGTATGCGACAGCGAGAAAAGGGCGAGTGGAGAGAATACGGAGGCCGCCTCTTATCCGCCAGTTCCATCGGAAACTGGAACGTAACCATATCGATTACTCAAAAAGGCTTGCTGAACATCGGTATGACAAAACAGAAACGGCGTATCCGATAAACGAAATGCAATCTTTGAACACATATGGTCTCTTTCTCGTTTTAACATTCGCATAACTACGTCTCGAGAAAGAGTTTTCGCCTCTTCTTGTAGTGATCTTATTTACATAAGCTTAAGTCTTCTTCGCTTGTCAAAAAGCAAATGCGAGGCACCTATAGCTTGTGCGCGCGTCGCCCGTGCCTTCCCCTTTCGTCCACGCGTTTGTTGCGTAACTCACAGCACAAATCATTACCAACTCGCCCAGCTTTCAGTTCTCCTACCAATAGTTAGCGCGTTATGGCGTTCGCGTTGTGTCTTTTTATACCGGTAGAAAACCTGCCGCGATTCTGATTAGATTTCCTGCATTTCCCGCTCACCCTCGTATACCCGCAGTAGTTGTATAACATATCCATACACCGGGTAGCCAGCCGGTACTAGCTATCCTCCCTGTCTTTCCTTCCCTTCTTTCTCTCCATACAGCGGTGCTCAGGCTCTGTTATTATGAGGAATGCGCGAACGATTAACCGTGAAGAGAAATCGGGTATGAAATACATCATAAGAACTATAAAACTTGAGAGAGAGAGAGAGAGAGAGAGAGAGAGAGGGAGAAAAGTCATAAGGGAAAGGCAGGGAGGTTAACATGGCTGAGCCCGGTAGGCTACCCTGCACTGGGGAAGGGGGGAAATGGATTGAAAGAGAAGGAAGAGAGAAGTTCACACCTTGCACATTTACACAGTCCAGCGTTCATCGCCGAGTTTCGTCACAGGCGGTCATACAGGCTTGTGCACTTCAAAAAACGCAGCAGCGCCTTTGTAAAACTTGAGATTATACATATCAAGGTGTACAGTGCTCGGAGGTAGAAACGCGATACTCGGAGCGCATAGCTGCCGGCGCTTTTTGCACCGACCGTGAGCGCTGGAGACACCGACCTGATGCACCGTGGTGCACAATAAAAGCGAAAGCGTTTGTGACGCGTTGCCAACGCATCTGGTCTCACAGCGATCACCCAATCACAGCGATCACTTGCAACCCTTTTGCAAGACACGCACGTCAATTCTGCGCCATATATAGATACAAAAAGAACGCAGTTCAATGCCGCTTGGCATAAAAAGAGAGAAATATCGGCGTGCTTTACATTTCTCCTTGTTCACTGTACCCTTCTTTTCATTCGTACCCCTTATTCCCTTCACCTGCAGTACAGGGTATCTAAGCGGAGATATAGCCTGGTTAACCTGCTTGTCCTTACGTTATCTTGCTAAGGCCCCCCATTCCCTTTAGTTTCTAGAAGAAATGACAAGAGGTACATTTAGGTATCGCGAGACGTGGGCACGAATAACCAATTCGGCACACTTCTATCCCTATTCCTATCTTTACCGGAAACATCCAGCAGCATGCAGCTAACACTGCATATTATAGTAATATGCTCGATGGCGGGCTTCGTGCATGAGCTGCAGTCGAGTGTGTTCGCATTAGCGCAATGTTCTCGTTCTGCATCTGAGTGCGCGTCAGGATAGCTACATATCAACTACTATACTGTGCGAATGTGCCCATTGAAAGAGCGCATATATCTCTAAAAAGGAATACAATCTTGCTTTTTGCCTAGGAAATTATGGAACATGTCATCCTAAGTTCAAGTGTAAGAACATAAAAGCAATATTCTAAATTGAAGACAGGGAATAGCTCAACTAACAAAGCATAATTTGGTCGCTTGAAAAGCCACAAATTTGATTGTGCTTGAGAGCCTGCCATGTTTGACGCTGAACTACAGTCACCTCGGCAATTTATTGTAAGAGGTAAATCTACCCGTTCGCTATTATAGGTCTCGTTATTTCGTACTCTTAACGAAAAACGTTCAAAATATGCGTTTTTCGTAAAGTGCAACAACGTACAGCAAAGAAACAACGCGTTCCGCAGTTTCGGCTATTCAACATAAGGCCCTGAAGATGAGTTTTACAATACCATTATTCTTGTTCGTTATGCAATATAATGTGAGCGCATTTTTGGGAGAATGCTTTATTACTTTAATGCGTTCGTTTCGCGCCGTGGTATCATTAAAAAAATAACTTGCCAATTTATATAGTTCGGGGGTTAATTGTAATTACCTCCACTGCAGGCAGATAAATATAGGCTGATGATGATAGTTCGTGGAAAAGCTGGCGATCAAACAGCTTCGAAAATCTGCATCTAAGCCCAAACTCAAGCTCCTATAGAGTTGCTTGTGTCCGGTTGGTACGTGACTGCGCGCAGCAAGCAGTCAGCAGGCTAAGCGAGGAAACCGAGAGAGGCAGAAATGCACAGGGAAGACGCCGGGCTTACAATTAGCTGACCTATTCACATGGAAAGTAGAGACATACCAGAGGGGCGTGAGTGCAGTACGTTAGCACAAGCATGCGAAATGTGACTGCTCAATGCAACAGACAAAACAGTCATGCGCGTTGTCTATTATTTCGAACGAGCTTGGGTGTCGCACGTTTGTTCCGCTATGCACGCGCGTATTATAATATTATGATTTACAACTACTACTACTACTACATTCAGCAATAAAAATTATGTTTTGAAGCTTAATTGATCCAAATGTTAGCATGTAGAAGAACCTGCGCGAAAAAGGCAATATGTTGAGTCACATTAAAGTTAGGTCTGAAAAAAAAAAGTTATAAAACTACCACTACCTCAGGCTTGGTAACTTTGTCTTCATTAAGAAACTTAGGTTTGTAAGCAAAAAGAATAGCCACTTTACGTCAGTTCTAAGGCATAAGAGTGATATGCAACGTCAGATGGAAAATACACAAAAGAGACGGTTCGTCCAACGTGATCTTGTTTTTCTGGCAGCTTCTCCCAGGGACTTCGTTAAGACTGTGGGCAGCGAGGCTACAACGAATAACCAGAAATGAGAAGGGAAAAAAAAGAAAAAAAAAAGAAAAAAGCAGCAACAATAACGAAAACGTCGAGTATGATAGAGAATGAACTACGCTCGCGAGAAATGCCAAAGTGACAAGTGGTTAACTGCTAGCGGCCGGGAAACGGCTCCGTCAGGACTCGCAGCTCGTTTAACTCGGCCAGTTGTCCAGCAAGGTCTCACTCTTCACGACGGCATGCACCAAATAGAATGTGTTCCACGCAATCAGCTGCGGCAAGGAATGAGAAGGGCATGCTGATCGCGGAAACGCTTGCAGCGGCCGGAGAGCCAGTGGGAAAGAACAAACAAGGAAACACACGGGGGCAAGGCAAGGCTATATTACATTGCTGTGAGGATACAATGATTTGAAGGAAAGATAACTCAGAGCAGCAGCAGCTCAAGAATTCGATCATGACCTGCGCTGTCACGCCGTGACTTGCGTAATAACGCTGTAAGCACCGCGGAAGTTTGATTGTTCGTTCGGTTATACTGCATAACGAAGACGACAGTGTTGCGAAGACAATGGGCATCCTGTTGCAAGTACACGCAGGCACGCTGGATTGCGCCGGCTTGAGACCTTTTGTTTCTCTTACCTTTATCACCCCTCCCTCTGTGTAGGGTAGCAACCGAACACTCTGCTGGGTTACCTTTCAGCTGTTATCTGTACATTCTATCTCGCTACTTGTTTAGCGCCACCTTCGAACTCTGCTGGCGTGACAGCTCGTGCTATTAGGGTGTAAGCGAATTCATCACATCGGCATCGTAACCCCGGGAGGTCACAAGGATATTCACTCCCATCGACGGACAAAGCGTTCTTTTCGGCCGCACTTCAACGCATGACAAGTGTACTTATTTCAGAAGCATGAGAGGTCGCATGGCGTCCACTACATTGTCAGTTTCCCAATCGTGGTTCGACGACTGCTAACGGACGGTGGATTCCACTACCGAAACCACACAAAGCTATCAAAAGTTGGACAGTTTTTACGTCGCCTTACACATTTACGGCACAGTATGCGGGACTAGCAAGTATATTACACCGGAGAAGCCTAACAGGGTAAAAGTTGGACATGCCACAAAGAAATTATACTTACTAGGGGCTAACTTTCGAGCGCTGGAGACCTCCCATTAAAATTCTTTCCGCCTTCGGCGGCAGCGATGAAAGCAGTCCTTGCGAAAGGAAGCCACAATAACCACGAGTTCGGCCTCGTAAAAGCCATCCTTCAATTCATTCAGCTATCAACCAAATGTAGAAAATTCCCGAAAAGTAAAGTGCTTACATATGTCTGCCTAGAGCACTCGAGGGTTGCGTTGCAGAGAAATACACTGTAGCACCCCCAGCAGCAGCTGCGAGACTCAAGGTACTCGTATGACTTTCTGTCTCTCTTCTGTGTCTCTGTGACCGAATTAATTTTATCTCTCTCAAATTCAGTAGGAGCGCGAAAATGTTCTTTTATTTACTTCGCAGTTTACGGCACAGACGCTATAGACAGAAGTGTGCACGTTTGCATAGGAAAGAGAACAGAAAAAGGAAATCTGCGAAAGCTGATCATTGCCAGCATGCTTTGAACTCTGCGCATGCCAGGGTCGTTTCTGTCAGAGCCGAAACGGCACGCCTGCAACTTTATCGCGCCAAGTTCGCTTAGATGTGTATAAAGCAGCCCGAGTACTGAATACCGTGTTCGGTAAGCCAGATGAGGGCAGTGCAGAAAGAACAGATCGAAGAAATGTATTGAACTTCCTGATTAGTAATTCTACATACGGAAAAGCCAGATAACCGACGCCCGGGAACCGCACTGCATTCTACCGCTTTGCGGCCGTACCTATGACGACCGCCTGTACTTCGCTGTTTTAGATATAAACGACGGTACAAGCATGTTTTGTGACAGACATTAGCGCTTCGAGAGTGTGGTGCATCAAACCGAATCGACAGGACGAATTGGAAGCAGTGTGCACGAAACACCTTCGAAGAGGGACAGCGCGATAACTAACATGTGCATACAGATCCAAAAGCGGCCGACAGGGGTGGCAGGATGTCCATTCAGGTAGCCGGAGAGCGTCGGGCTCTTTGGCGGCCGATATAACTGCACTATGTGGCCACGCTGACTTTCGTTTTCGGCAGTTTTGCCCACACGTTGCGGCCACGAAGACCCTACTACCGCAATAGCCAAGTCACCTGAGTGACAGTGAAACACGCCCGCTAACAGCGCCCACAACCGAGCTCACGAATACAATGCCGGCGCTTGTTCAGTTGCCAGTCCGCACTTACGCGTTTACGACTGTTCCCACGCGTATCGCAGTCACCTCGCGCGCGCGCTGTCATATTCAGCAAAGAGGAACGGGGGTTCTTTGATCTCTCGCGACCTCTCTCACCCTCTCGCGAGAAGGGATCTGCACGCGCGCGCGCGCAGATCCCCCAAGCACAGCCGCCGCCGCAGGGAGAGCCGGCGTCGTCGCGTGCGCGCATCGGATGCAGAGCAGCAGGGATGGGATTCGCAAGGGAGGCAGAGCGCCTGTGTGACTCACCATCGAGCGCGCCGCCACCCGTTGACCGGCCCGGGGCGCGTCCGCCTTTCTTCTCGGCAGAGCCGGCGAGCACGGCCGGACAAATGGGCAGGCTTGGCGGCCACCTGAATGCCCAAATCCACTGGCGGTGGTGTCGGAGGGGCGCGAGGAATGTCGGCGGGTTGCTGTTACAGCTTCTGTTGGTCGATCCTCTAGGCCCACGACGAACAACGGCACGGCATTTGGGGCAAAAGCGGTGGCAGCGAGGTGTCCGGCCGCATGCCGCTGGCTGCAGCCCTCGGACGAAGTCGGCGTGTGGCGGCGGGAGAACGATGGGAGGGGAAAAGCACGCACACACCCACACGGTCGAAAGAAGAAAGAGACGCGTGGATCACTCCGCGGGCCGCCGCTGGCTGGCCGGGCGCGCTCGGAGTTGCTCCTCCGCTCCGCGTCTGCGGCCGCACGGGAGGAAGCGGAAACGCTTCGCGGGGCGGGACCATTGCGCGCCGCCGAGGAGGGGAGCGTCGCTCCCGCCGCCGCGCGGCGGGATGCTGCTTTTCGTTGGTTCTTGCTGCGCTGCGCTGCTCGCCATGATGCGCGCAGAGCATGGCGCAGAGAAACACGAGTCGCCACCCGAGACGATAACGTTTCCCATCGGCAGTGAAGATAGCGAGGCAAATGGCATCAACCGCGCATGCGTGGGACACCCTCCGAGATTTCTCTGAACGTGATGTGGTCCAGAGACTTCGCATACATAGTGGATCCAAGCCCGTAACAGTTGCGACAAAGCTGTCCCTGTTCGCTATACTTGTACAGTCCAGAAAAATGTATTGGGCTTTCTTGAAATGCGCTCTCCCTAATAAACCGAAAGATTGAACGAATATAACAAAGAAAAGCCATTAGGGGGTGAGATTAGGCATATTGCCGGTATCGGATGAAGTAGGCTCAAGCACCATAGAGGAAAGTAGAGATCACTGCGAGAGGCTTTCGTCCTTCATTGTACATAAACGTCTTAAACGAAGAAGATGATAGTGATGACGAATTGGGAGAGCAACCTGACAGTTTTGACTTGTATCACAGAGAATCATCGCGGCGTCCGTACCTCGCAATATGCACCCGGGACGCCACTCAGCATGCAAAGAAGTAAGCGTCAGAGTCCTCAACAGACAGATAAAAAAATACCGGAGTACGCCTTCCTTTACGCTGATGCTGTACAGGATTCACACACATTAGACACACGTACACGGTGCCTGATGGCACTCACGAACCCCGTGCACACGGCACCATCCCCGCCACCCAAGAAGAGAGCACCATAGTACTCGCCCTTCCCATAAGCCACCCAAAACCTTCCCCAGGCCGACTCAATCACAATCATCACTGACTCATAAGGTACATTCTGCCAGTTTTCTCGAAAAGTCATGTCACATCGTACACACCAAATTCTAAAGAGACTTACGCCCACCTAAACGCCGGGTCTCAACGCCTGGGCACGCCTCTCACCCCGGAAATGACTTCGCTCATGCAAAGGCCTCAGAATTCACTCTCCAGGCACCGGAGAAAAAACTGCTCCACCCAGATGAAGCGGACACAAAATTCACATCCCTCGGGTATCGAGAGTCTCTAGACTGCTAAAAGCCAAGGCCGGCTCAAATGCCCACCCATACATCCGTCCTTACCTCGGGAGGACGCGGTGGCTGAAAGGCAGCTGCAATGCAACCTGTTCCCTACTCTCCACTTCCCACATGTATTACAGTCCAAATCCTATTCCTCCCGCTGACAGAGCTGTGGAGGCACCCCGACGTTATTTCGAGTAACGCTGGAGTGCCAACGCCCGCCACCTGAACAAAGAGCCTACAGCAACCGTATCCCAATTCTAAATAGCTGGAAGATCGAACTACGAAACGGAAACCCGCACGTTCAGCAGGCGCGGTACGGCGAGCCTGCGACAGAACCATGGCCATTGGAAACCTGGACTAGGGGTCCCAGACGCCCAACATATGGCCACAGTAAAGTTGTTTCTATCTGTTCCTCGTTATTTTAGCATGAAATTATTCAAAGCAGCATTGAATAAAATCTAGGCAATTGGCTAGATTGGTAGTTTCGAACCCATACGGGCCAGTCGATACACCTGGGATTGGAACTCCTTTTCTGTTGCCTATTCCTGTTCTATTATTTTTCCCCTCTCTCTGTCTCTTTGAGTGCAGATCTCAATCCGGCCCAGACCAGTGCACTCCTCACCATTTTAATGAAACGTGAAGCTTGTTTTGACGTTTCTTCGCGAGGCCACTGTAACTACTCATCGAATTGAAACTGACGGCTCTCGTATCATTCGCCGTTGCCCGTACCATATGTCACCTTCGAAGCGAAAAATTATAGAAGAACAAGAGAACGACATGCTGACATGCAACATTATAAGGCCTTCAGCAAGCCATGGTCTTATCCTGTGGTGCTTGTTAATAGAAAGGATGGTTCTGTGCCCTTTTGCATCGATTATAGGGCGCTCAACAAAATTACCTGTAAGGATGTTTATGCCTCGTATCGGCGATGCTTGGGATATCTTACAAGGTGCCGAGTATTCTTCGAGCCTCGACTTGCGCTTCGAATACTGGCAGATTCTAATGCATGAGACGGACAAAGAAAAGACTGCGTTTGCTACACTTGATGGCCTTTTCGAGTTTAACGTGATGCCGTTTCGGCTGCGCAATGCACCAGCTACGTTTGAACATATGATAGATACAGTGCTCCGTGGCTTAAAATAGAAGACCTGCCTTTGTTACTTGGACGACATTGTCATCTTTTCGTCGAGTTTCTCCAGCACCTACAATGTCTAGACCAAGTTCTCGCGTGTCTAGCAAAGGCTGGTCTCCAACTGAATACTAAAAAGTGTCGCTTTGCAAGCCGAAGCATTAATGTATTGGACCACGTCGTCAGTAAGCATGGCATCCAGCCTGATCCCGATAAAATCGCTGCAGTGCTGCAATTTCCGCCACCAACCACACTTAAGGAACTCCGCAGCTTTCTAGGACTAGCGTCCTACTTCCGCCGCTTTGTCCGTGACTTCGCCACCATCGCCGCTCCTCTACACAAATTTCTGAATTCGAGCGCGTCCTTTGTGTGGTCGGATAATTGTGAAGCCGCCGTCCAGACCCTCATACGATTTCTCACGTCAGTGCCCGTGCTCCCTCACTTCGATGCAACCACCCCTGCTCTTCTACACACTGATGTCAGTGGGCATGGAATTGGCGCTGTCCTGCTGCAGCGGAATCAGAAGTCCGAAGAGCAAGTCGTGGCTTATGCAAGTCGCGCTCTTTCTCCTGCTGAGCACAACTACATAATCACAGAGCAGGAATGCCTCGCCATCGTGTACGTGGTCAATACAGAAATTTCGACCCTATCTCTACGGCTGCCATTTCACAATTGTGACCGACCACCATGCTCTCTGTTGGTTGTCGTCCCTGAAAAACTTGTCATGGACGCCTCGGCCGTTGGGTACTGCGCTTGCAGGAATATGACTTCACTGTCACGTACAGGTCCGGAAAACAACATCAAGCCCGTGGGAAACAATGCCTTAAATACATAATACCAACACTGTTAAATTACTATAATTCAATTCTATTTGATCTTTTTAGGTCATCATCCAAGGAACTGACACTGATGCATACGGTTTCGATGTAATATCTGGTAACGTTATGTATCTGTGTTCTGGCATTTGTCTCTTGACATAAAGCAAAGTGTGAGTGAGAAACATGTCAGTGAAGTTATGTATACAGCTATATATATGTATGTATATGTGTGTATATGTATGTGCGCATATGTTATGCTGCCTCCCTGCTGAAACAGGGATTGTAGGCACGTCAAGCTGTTGAAGGATAGCTTTTTTTCTACAGTCCCACCCATCTGTAAATGTACAGGATGTACCTATTCGCGCACCGGGGCTCCGTGAAAAATTTATTCATAGATATATCGGCCCCTACACCGTTTTGCAAAGAACTTCGCCCGTTAACTACCGCGTCACTCCTGTCAGCTCAGCTACTGACCGCCGCCGCCACACTAAAGAAATCGTTCACGTTTCTCGCTTGAAACCCTACACTCGCCGTACATACCCTTTCTAGCTTGCGGTCTTGCTGGCCGCTTTCCTGAAAAGGGGGGGAGTTAGTGTGAGCGTTATTTGTGCGTATCGTCGTCGTCATTTGTGCATACGACTCATCATCATCTTTTGGCTCGTGTGGCGCTTCGTCTCTGTCTCGGGCGGCTGCTCGGAAATAAAGGCATCGCATCGGTGGACATTTCACTATATATATATGTGAGCGTGTGTGCCATGAGCCATGAGCCCCCCCCCCCCCCCCCCTCCCCCCCTTTCCCTTCACTGAAGGGAGACTTGAAGCTCTGCCCAAAGCTGTCCGAAAGGCATCCCTCTTAACTTCGTATCTGGGGCAGTCGCATAAGAGATGTTTGGTGGTTTCCTCAACACCACGTGTGCTGCAACTGGCACTGTCCGCCATTCCAATTAGGAATGAATAGGCGTTTGTAAAGGAAGCTCCTATTCGCAGGTGGCATAGTATTGTTTCTTCCCGTCGGTTAGAACCCGGTAAAAGTTGTAATTGCATATGTGGGTCCATGGCATATGGGCGCCGGTTAGTATAAACTCCGGTGTATTTCATTTTTGAGTTATAATATGAGCAAGACTGCGGAGGTGCCACGCTGCATTCGTTCGCGACAATTGTATCGAGGTTCTTTCACATTATCCATGCGCCTTCCGGGCAGCTTTGTTGGCACATTCATTGCCCATGATGCAGTGCCCAGGTAGCCACTGAAATACAATGTCGTGGCATCTGGCCACCGCTTGATAGTAGCGTAATCGTATCTCTGCTACCACTTGTTCATGTGGGCTGCAGCGTAGCGCTATAAGAGTGACTCTAGGGCTGCCTTTGAGTCACGGAATATAGCCCATTGATTTGGTGGCTGAAGTGCACATATAATGCACTGCGCTACGGAGGGTGGCAAGTTCAGACCCTGTCGATGTTGTGACGTAGCTTATCTTGAACTTCTTGCAGAATGATGTCTACGGAATAACTACCGCACCAGTACAGCTGGTTAGAGTCGAAGAGCCATATGTATAAATGTGAATTCGATAGGAGTCGGAATCGTGCAGTAGATGTAGAACGGCTTGATTCAGGGTACAAGTAGGCAAGTCGGACTTCCTTGCAACTCCTGGAATGGAAAGCCGCACATGTTGCTGCCGGAGACACCACAAGGGACAAGGTGATCTTGCTGCCGGTGTGAAGTCTGATGGTCACAATGCCCGAAAAAGTTGCATCTGGTCTACTTTCCGAGAGAGAAGCAAGGCGTTGAGACTGTAGTCGGGAAAGGTGTCGAAGATGATTTCGATGGGTGTCTGTGGCGACATACGTACTGATGGGATGTTTCCTGGCGATGGCAATTGTTGCGACTGTTGAAGCGCATCGCTGTAGTTCAAGACAGGTTCTAAGCGCTTGAGCTTGCATGCTCTCAAGCACTCTGAGGTTTGTCCTCCGGGTGCTTGACAGCACCGGAGTGCTGTAACGCAAGAAACCAATGAAGAACGCTTTGTAAACTTGCAGCATAGAACGCGCCGACGATCCCCATGCTTTTCCAGCTATGGCTTTGAAAAGGTGACTGATCGAGAGGAGTCTCTGCCTTAGGTAGGATACATGGGGGCCCCAGGAGAGGTCACGGTCGACAGTGAACCCTAAAAATCGATGGGTTCTCTTGTATAAGATCACGATATGATTATGAAGCACGGCGTAGTGGTGCACTCCGAAGTCATTTTGACAACTTGGCGTTTTTTTAAGGTGCACACAATGCATGGCACAAGGCGTTTTTGCATTTCGTCTCCATTGAAATGCGGCCGCTGCGGCCGGGACTCGATCCCGCGCCCTCGGACTTAGCAGTGCAACGCCAAAGCCACTACACCCGATGCTGCCCTCCCCCTACAAGGGAGTTGACGAAAGCGGACGAGCGCATCCTACTAAGTCTTCAAACCAATATGATGCTATGTCCTGCAATAATGAAACATTTCACCCCTACGGTCACAGGACGGTGCTAGCACTGTGGAGAAGTGGCAGACACCTGCCATATGGTGTGGGCCTGTCAAAACAACACAGCCTTCACCCCTCACCAAAACCCTACACGAGAGGACTGGGAGGCGACCCATTTGGCGCTGAGCCGTGCTCCCTCAGGGGCTGCAGAAGATAGCGCCAACCTTTCCTTTTCCAAATGAACCACTTAGTAGGAGGCGGCCCAGCACGGCTGCTCAGACCTTCAGGCCCAGCAGGCCTTGGTCCTGAGAGCCAGGGCGGCGGCGTCAACCAGTGGGGTCCCGGAACAGGGACTCCACCTAGAATGTAGGGACCTCTAATGAGGGCCCACACCTCTGCGTTTGTCAATAAATGCTTTTCACCACCACCACCATCATCTCGGTGGGTGTAGCTGTCACGATGACCCGCACAAGCAGAAATATAACACAGATTTTCCGTTCCATGCTCATACTTTCGTTACCGCGCGTGATGAAAACCTGAAAGCATTTATTCGAGTGTGCCGCACAGAGATTCGAGAAGGTTCGCAGTTATTGTGCCCTCGACGGTTGACCGAAATTGCCCTCGAATTATTTCTTCCGTTCACTTAATCTAGTGCAATGCTGTCTGAAACAAGAGGCTATATATCTATGGGATCAGGGTCTATATATACATCCCGTCTCCAACACTGTTACTACATCCTTTCTCAAGTTTCCCTAGGCCCGACGTATAGAAGAGGCTGAAGCGATACCAAATTAAGCCTGTCCGAACAGCACTTTAAAACCGACCGCATCCGTCCATATATTGCGCACGGCACGTTTGAATTCGACTCGTCACTAAGGGTTGCACTCAGAGAACCGCGAGAGCCCGCGCATCGACCGCAGTTCACAGACCGCTGTATAAGATAGCATGAGCACAACGGGACGCATTAGCCATGCGTTGCAGCAAAAGGCGTGCATGATTCGAATGCGCTCTGTATCGCTGCGTGATATCCTGAGAACGTCGGCAAACAGAACGCAAGGGAACAGGCATCGCTCTATCCCCCAACGACATCACCTGCATCCCGACCGCTCATTATTCCGCGATATACAAAGGCCCGGTTGGGCGATCAGTAAAGAAAACGAACAGAGAAAAACGGACATGTCCGCGATGTCCGATTCACGGCTGACCGCCGAAAAGAGCGTAACGTGCATCGGGTCAGGACGTGCACGTTCAGGCCATGAACAGACATGCCTACTGCACGACCACTGACTCTAGCACGCAAGGGCTCGTAAAAAACCGGCTGCTCGGACCCGTGGCCAACACCGCGTGGCACGCAGAGGCTCGCGGTACCACGAGAACGCGGAAGCTTAATGTCCTGGAAAGATGGGGAACACGAGCCCGGCACGCGGATCCGCGCCGCCTTTTGCTCGCGCCCGCGGTAATTTCCAAGCAGGCTGCAGAAGAAAGGAGCCGTTCGTGGCCGCGTCTGATGGAGCCGTATCGCGACGCCAACGTTGTAACGAGAGAGACGATACCTAAAATTCGCAGCCTCGAAAAGGAATTACGAAATAAATGTTGAAAACAAGAAAGTTTCGCGCATGCAATCGGTGCACTCTTTTCCGCACTTCGCCACGGATAACCCATCATCTCCTTTGCGCACGACACACATAGAATAGACGACCGTTGCGCGACGAAGAAAGCATCGAGGTCAAAATCAATCAAGATCGCCCGAGAATGCATCACGCATTCTCGGGCGCTTCTTTCGGATGTTTCGGCACGGAAACAGAGCGTATTCCGGAAAAGACACTTTCGAGCTTCGCATTCTCCTCCCTCTCTGCGCTGCTATGCATGCAAATTCATCGTCGCTTGTGACCACCTCGACGAATTAGTACTGTGCAATACGCCCGTCCTATGAATCTAATGAGTGAAAGACCCGGTTACCAATGTTTCCGACCGTAAACTCGGCCTTCCACGCGCGTCTTAGGTTTACATAGTGGAGAAGTTCCTGCGAGCTTTATGAAAATGAAGACTTGCTACCTAAGACAATGCCACCAGAACAATGTTATCAGGTTCCCCGACGTCATTGCATGAATATACGTGGTATCTTCTGTTTTATTTATATGTTGCACGATCTTATTTTTTTATCGTTGGCGTGACGGCCATTGCCATCGCCGCCTAGTTATGATACATTTTCTTACACCGTGTATGGTCGCACACACCGAGTGCCGAAAGTGCCCACAAGAGCTAGCGCAGTAAATTATACTCGGTTTCAACGACCGACCATTGCCAAGAGAAAGCACTCGGCCGTATACCATACGCAGAAAGACACCGCGCAAGTCAAGCAATCGAACATCTTAACGCTGATTGGGTCGGGCGCAAAGGGAATAATAATAACAACGAACGATCCCAGCTGCGCAGACCGCTGCGCAGACCGCTGCGTCGTTTACTGCATGCATGCGTGGTGAACGTCTCCGTAATCAAACGCAGTCGCCGGGAGCATGCGTTTTGCATAGGCGCGCCTAATCCACTTCTTGCTTCAAAAGAAGAAGTGACGACAGAAGCTGCCCCGTCGCAACAAACTCCGGCATAACCACTTCAATCACGTCTACAGCCGCGCGTGAGTGTAGGCTTTCCTGATGCTCCATCATGGGCTGCAGGAACGGCGTGGCCCGACGGTCGCTGGCACGCGACGCGCGCCGACAGTCGACGAAAATCTGCTTTAATCGGTCTCCGCCGAGACTCACTGGGTTCACGCCCGAAGGCGCCTCTTCGTGGATCTTTCCCCGGGCGCCCGTTTTAGCGCTTTTAATGCCACACGGTACAGAGTTATGTTCGTGCAAGCGGTGTGCGTTCAGGGCGCAAGAGGGGCGTTAGCCATATTGAATATCGCCACCGTCGAAGAGGGGAGGGCAGTTGCGTTTATTGGGAGCCCGTGTTGAGTGCGATTTGCATGAATGATCGATGGGTAAGCCCTCACTGCGTGCATACCGGACCACCCTATGTATAAGCTATGTGCGCAGGACCGTTGTATAAGTATACGGCCACCAACAACCCCCCCGCCTCCTACCCCACTCCCCTTTCTTCTTTCGTTTCTTTCTTTCATCCACGCTTTGCCGTTTCGGACATTCGCTCCGTGTCTGCGTTTGCAAAGCGAAATCCACTTGGTGCTCTCTTACTATACTTGCGCGCCAGTGGGGAGCTCCGAAAGTCTCAGTCAGAAATGCAAATGGGAATACGACTCACTGGAGGCTCACCCAGCTCGTCTTTTACTCGCGAAACAAAATTCGTTGGCGCCGTTCCTTGACGCCCCGGTCTTGCGCATACGACGTCGTCACAAGCACTTGCGTTATACCGTGGTTCATAAATCTTGATGAGCTGGGATCTATAATGACGCGTTATTTCCGCCTGCCCTTAATATATTTTTTGCCGTTGAGTAAAAGCTGCGAGTTACAAAACGAATAAGTGAATAGTGAATATTTTCTTCACAAGCCTCGTGAGCTATAGTTTTCATTCAGTCTGCCCAAAGAAAACTTTCAGTGACAGATGCACGCACTCTACAGAACGATGCTGTCCGTCCTGTTCTTGCGTTACGGATGCACAAGTCTTTGAAACGTTTTTCTGCTTACTATACGCAATCATGAATTTTCATTCCCGTGTGACGCGGCTTGCCATGTATAATGCGGGAGCATTTCTTGCACGGCGCGTTAAATAAGACCGGACCATTAAGCTTAATCGACGATGTAAACGAATGTTCTTGCTTTTTTTCTTTATTATTATTATAATATTTTATTTCTTTTGTGATTCGAAGAAATCAATGTACTGTCATTGTAACTCGCTCTGTCAGTGTTTGGATCAATACATACACAGCTAATTACTGTCGTTCTCTAAGTCGATATGTGGCTTGCTTATGTTAATTAATAACAATGTGTGTGTGCGTGTGTGTGTTTTCATGTTGTTTTCTAGCTATATTACGACAGTATCGGATATTCCCGAAAAGGTCTATGGAAGCTTAAATACAAACCACGCAGGACGCATTTTTCCTTATTTCATCAATTTATTTATTTATTTATTTATTTATTTATTTATTTATTTATTTATTTATTTATTTATTTATTTATTTATTTATTTATTTATTTAACCCGCCATGGTTGCTCAGTGGCTATGGTGTTGGGCTGCTGAGCACGAGGTCGCGGGATCGAATCCCGGCCACGGCGACCGCATTTCGATGGGGGCGAAATGCGAAAACACCCGTGTACTTAGATTTAGGTGCACGTTAAAGAACCCCAGGTGGTCCAATTTCCGGAGTCCCCCACTACGGCGTGCCTCATAATCAGAACTGGTCTTGGCACGTAAAACCCCATTATTTATTTATTTATTTATTTATTTATTTATTTATTTATTTATTTATTTATTTATTTATTTATTTATTTATTTATTTATTTATTTATTTATTTATTTATTTATTTATTTATTTATTTCCTTTAACTGTACCTGTTTTTTATCCCGTGGCCTCGCTCCAGGAGCGTGCAATATGCTTGGCGAATTCTTGCCCCAAGTCAGCGTGCAGAGTGATGGGGACTGTCGTCGAAGGTCCGTTGGCCCACGTGGCCAGGGAGGTGTGCTTACCGTTTTCTTTACAGGATGCGGCTCGCAACTACATCCGCGGTGCAGATGGACTAATATATTTCTTGCCCCAGGTGTATCAGGCAGCCGTCTATATAGTTTTCCGAATCTCTATGGCCTCGAGCTGCTTGCCAAAAGTGCGCGTTCGGGAAAGCATAAGCGCATTGCCGCCGCGCCGCACACAAATGCGCAACTGAGACAATCGTAGACGCTGTCGGCGTAATGGTTTCATTTGAGCTACGGTTGATCGCAAAGCGGCCGGTCCGCTTTCTATGTGGAGTAAGCATCGGAGCACCTCACACTGTGCCCCGTGATCTCACGAGGTTTCTAGTTCGGTGTAACCATTGTGAAAAGCCAGGCACGTATGCCATTCGACACAAAAGCGATAGCAGCGCTCCTCGTTTCTCTCTCTCTCTAAAACTGCACTGCACTTCACGTGCTGCAGCTACTTTCGCCCAATCATAGGCCAAGTTCGCGATACTCTGCACGAAAGGAAGACTTCTTATTGGCCGGCATCGTCTATAGCCGGTTGTTGTGATCGATAAGCGCAGCGACTCTGACCAATAACGAAGCATTTTTTTTAATTAAATGTATTTAAGGAGAGGTTGGTGCCTATATGTGGCGCCGGCTACTCCTCTTCTCTTGCATGATAGTTGTCCTCAGAATGTTGTCAAAACTCATATAACTCACAAAACTCACAAAACACATGTACGAACGTTCACGTAGAAAATCCTAACTGAAATATAAATAAATGTTAGCACTACAAAAGAGTTCACATAGCATCAATACTCACAAAACTGAAGTGTTCACACACAACACATGAGTTCACAAAGCATAAATGTTCTCAAAACCAAGTCCACAAAGATGATGTTGGGCACTTGCGAATTAGGTCCCTCTTGAATGCCGTGCTCTATTACATTCTTATAATCTCTATAGCAAAAAGGTGTACGAGTTAAGAGCCCGATCAGCTCGCCGCAAGCTTTAGCTTACTCCCAGCTGCACAGTTTTATTGAGATAGTTGCACAAGAGAAGTGAGAGAGCAGGCAGTTAAAGGAAAAGAACTTCATACGGAGACAGCCCGGCGACTCATATCCTGCCCGCCGCGCCATCACCTGCCTGCCCATGCAGTATTCAGTCGATGTTGCGGCGCGTACACTATTTCATCACACGCTTGGGCCGTGTGCAGAGAAAAAGCCCGTACGCGTGCGGAATATATCAATGGCGAACGGCAGTGCAAGCGGGATACACTCGCTTGACCGCCGTGGAGTGGCGGTGTTCACAGAAAAGCACGGAACACGGCTTGCCGCCGGCAAGAACGCACGTGATTCCTGTGGAAACCGCTGTGTCGTCCACGGTCGGGTTACGCACTCGTTACCCCAATGCCCGTTCGACGTGGCGGTGAAGTAGAAATGCCGAGCGCGTCGCCGCTTTCCAAAGCACGAACAGCAACAAAATACGAGAGGAACGGCGAGTCGGTGGTCGTGACGGAAATAGGAACTCAGCTGCCGACCGACCGACCAGCTCCGCCTATTTCTGTCCACTCGGCCTGTCCTCTCTGAACGGCAAGGAGTCGAAAGATATACCCTGCCTGAAGCGATGGTCACTGTGGGGCGCTTCATTTTTTTATGTTTTATCTTCAAGCAGGACTAAACAAAGTGAGCAAAATAAGCTTGGAACCAGAAACCCGCTCAGTGAGTGTGAAGCCTGAGCTTCAGTGAAAGTTAACACACATCCACGACAACTTACTCTTCAGTGCAAACAAGGAGACGACGAACTTCAGGTATGCAAGAGCCGCAAAAAGAAAATCAGTACTTTTGCTGTGCGCACGTGCAGGTGCTGCATAAGAGAAGCAGAGCGGAAAAGTATTGGGTTGCATGTTTTAAGCATTTATTGTAGAGCGGGTATCGTGTCTGAACCAGAATATGAGGAAAGCAACTTGCAACCCTCTTATTTATGATCTCCTGTAGTCAGATCTATCTACCCGAAAACCTATCTGCTTAAACCGACCTTATTCAAAGCGACATGTCTGTGTGCGAGCTTACATAAGTCGGCAAAGTCAAACCGTACCAGGCCTCACGTTGTGAGGTCTTCTGTCGACTGGAGTGGGTACGAGCTATCGCGTACTCGTAAGTGCGTCTTAGTATAAGACCACATATATTAGGCTGGCTTGAGTGCAGCTGATCCTACATGAATACAAGCGTTTCTGGGTATGCTATTGGTTATTGAGACCTGAGCAAGAAAAGTGGCACACTTGATATTTACAACATAAGTGATCCCCGTAAGAAACTTCGTCACCAAAAGATACCCATCCCTAATGGGTTTCTGATTTGTGACTGCGTACGCAACTTCGCTTCAGTATAATGAGACTAACCAATATTTGAACTATCTGCTCTTTGGAATGTGCGTTTGCGTATTTTGCCAGATGTATTGCCGCAACGCGGGTTTATAACTTGTTTCCTCAAATTATTTTTCTTCTGGACCACAGAGATCTTGCGTGTGCTTTGAACGCAAAACGATTGCACCCCTTTTGCAGCAGCGAGAAGGCCTCACCTTTATTTGAAATCGCGATGTTGCTTGAGAGGCTTTAAGGCTTTCTATTTGACCTAATGACTTCATGTGTCGTGGACGAGTTCTGGGCCGAAAGCAAGCGCTAGCCAGAAATCACCTCGCAAAACAAACTCTCTGTCAAGCAAGCTAAACAATAATACTCTACCCAGCCGTGGTATAGCCGAGTGGACGACACTGCTGGCGGCGTCTCAACGGACTCATTTTACTGCTCTTCAAACAGAGACAGAGTGCTAAAGTGCAAAGAAAAATAATAAAGCAACAAAATAAAAAAGTAAAACGTGGCCAACCTTCAACGCGCTGTTTTATAGGCTTCTTATCACATGGCGGAAAGAGTTGGGTAAAGATAAATGGCAACGCGTGACTCGCATAGAATGCCTGCATAGAATACACTAACAACTGTTGATGTATTGCTGCACCGGTCCTACTTGTTACCTTCGTCCACTTACGCTAAGTTGGCACGAGGGAGTTCATTTCCTGCTTATTCGCAGACCATGCCATCTGGTAAATATATATATATCCGTATAAGCCTTCTTTATTAGCTGTGAAATACGGGAAGTAGGAATGCTTAAAGGATACCTCATGAATGCAAAGAAAAATAGCAAAAGGGAAGCAGAAAGAAAGGTAATGAAGTAACAAAACACTGTTCTAACGGAGGCTTCCAAGTGACACAAGAAGACGCCACGTATACAGTATAATCCAACGCGCGTACACATAACCGAAAATTGCGCTTTTCGAAAGCGCTATTTTGCCAGAAGTAGCACTTGCATCACTTATGGCCAGAAATTTTGGACATTGCTCTTTCGGCCAACTGTCAAACTTCACGACAATGCAGGCGCATAACTCACTGGGAAGCATTAAAAAATAATAATACTTCGGAATACCAGCCGAATTTCAACACATTTCAGTCATCAACGTCGATCGAGCGGGTACTCCCTTCTAATAGGATACGCATTCACGCCACTCAGTCGTAACTTCCGTACTTAGTTAAAACAGTACTTTGGCCAGGACCGCCTGTGCTGTTCGGTCGCGTTCTTTTTGTCACCCGTCGAATTCTCAAAAATAGAATGCGGCAGTTTTCGAATTACGAGAACATGAGCCTAATTGATGTGGATTATTTGACAGCAATGACCCGCTAGTTATTATTCCAAGCGTTCACATCAATAACATAAACGCCCTGCCCACTATGCCTGGTTGGATAAAGACCATCGTGTCACACCTTATGTGTATACCAACAATTGAAGCTTTATTTGCCAAGATTCCCGTGGTCTGGTGTCGGTCGTCGATGTTTCGCCGGATACGTTCGTGGATATATACACTAATACAAGTACTAACGAATGAGCTTATATAAACTGTAAGCGCACATCCGTTCTGCGTAATCGAAAAACAAATATCTACGTAACACCTGAACAGATAATGTCGGATCCTAGGTATCTCTGAAGCACACCGAGTTCTTAATGAAATAGCGAATTATATTGAGCTGCTTCGTTGATTGACTTGATTTTGTATGCTTATTCTGAAGAAAACAAAAGATAATAAAGAAAACAGCGCGATGACACACTGAAACGCGGACAGCGCTTTATGGGGTCTGCTTTTTTGCCCTGTGTGTCCCGTCTACATGCTGTCCCGCCTCGTACTGCTGCTTAGCAGTACGAGGATCACTACGAGCCCCCTATGCATGTACTACGCGCTGTCAGAGTGCAGCAGCCGCACAGTCGAGTGCCTGGCACTCATTTCGGGAGCTCGCATCCCCCTGTCAATGATCTTGGGTCTTATACTTCACTTTACTGAGTCATAAAGCAGCCGTCATTGAACGAAATCAACTGAGCGCTTTCGTTTAAACAGCAAAAGCGAGCAAGACAAAAAAGGAAAGGCAGGAGAGGAAGCAAGGAGAGGAAAGGCAGGGAGGTCAACCAGACGAGCGTCCGGTTTGCTACCCTACACTGGGGGCAAGGAAAAGGGGGGCATAGAAAGAGATAAAGAGGAAGACAATTTTCTGATTACTAGAAGACACCAAGGTACGCATAAAAGAAAACTTACAGTCTCTTAAGTTATTGGAATTTAGCACTAAGTTCGATGTATCGACGCGTTGAACTGTCAAGATGCTTTCTCTCAGGCTCTACGAAAACATCTGCACTTTGATCTTAGCCAAAAGGACGAGAAGCCCCAGTGTAGGGCAGCAAGCCGGGCTCAGTTCTGGTTAACCTCCTTGCCTTTCATTTATCATTTTCTCTCTCTCTCTCTACAAGAACTTTACGAGGCCTTCGAGTACTTATTTGGCAGCAATCACGCACAAATCGCGCGGAGCTGTAGTTGAACCTCGGTAAGATCTCGCAGGCGCGAGACTCGTACGATGAGCACAGTAAACGCAATATGGAAAACCAAGAAGAAAAAGACCGACAGCAGCACGGAAGGGAACAGACGGCAGTAGTGAAAGGTTTAACAACGCCCGGCTGCCGCAGCCTTCGAGGAGGACACGGACGTGGCTGCCCTCAGCGTGCGGTCTTTGCCACTGCGCCGCTTACCAGACAGCCGGGCCTCGGTGGCCGGGGGCACCGGCCGGGATGATGCTCCGGGAGGAGCCGTCGCTGCGGAACGGGTTGCGCCAGAGGGTGCCTTCGCTCTCGCCAGATGAAGGGTTATCGGCTTGCAACCCCGTGACTCACGGCGCCAAACGAGTTCTCTGCAGACATAATGGCAGCGACGGCCACAGTCCACACTTCCACCATTGCCGAGCTCCTTTCACTCGCTTGCCTCCTCTCTGCTCGTCCCGACTGCCGGACAGGAACCTCTTTTTTTTTCTGTATTTGATCATTTCGTTCTGTTGGTTGTTGTTGTTGCTGTTGTTGTTGTTCTTGCTTTCTCGCAGCCGTGATCATCGGGAGTATACGCTATCTGTCGATATGTCCTATGTCAGACGACAGTGGCTACTGGCTCTGACAGCTCAGTGAGTCGGTAACATGCAGAAGGTGCCGATTGCACGCACAGAGCCAGCCAGAAAGCTTCAATCCAAAACAGTGGGCTCTTCCTGCTCGCATGCGCTTGCCAGATGCGCATACGCGGGTGTCTTCGCAATACTAGCGTCGTGGTGGAAGAATGACTCACGTGCATGGTTGAAGAATGACTGGCTTATGTAGTGTCCAGATTAATGTTTCCTTTCTTTCTTTTATTTCTGGCTAGGGAACTGAGGAAGCATGAGGTGCTAACCGTTGCTTATTTCAAAACAAAACGCACTCGTTCACCAGCGTCTGGGGTGGCACAAAGATACGCCATTGCCCAACTTAGTGTGGAACAAAGTTTTGTTGTTCTCCCAGCTGGGCGTGCGTGCGTGCGTGCGTTAGTGAGTGAGTGAGTGAGTGAGTGAGTGAGTGAGTGAGTGAGTGAGTGAGTGAGTGAGTGAGTGAGTGAGTGAGTGAGTGAGTGAGTGAGTGAGTGAGTGAGTGAGTGAGTGTGAGTGTGAGTGAGTGAGTGAGTGAGTGAGTGAGTGAGTGAGTGAGTGAGTGAGTGAGTGAGTGAGTGAGTGAGTGAGTGAGTGAGTGAGTGTGCTCATGTGCGCTCATGTGCGCTCGTGCGTTGCGGATCTGCACTGCGACAATACTGTGGCGTTGCTGATCAATGGGGAGTTACGGGTGTTAATGAAATGTTCTGTTTCTGTTCCGTCAGAATTTGCACTGCATGCGCACGCAGTGGTGAACGACCGATTGAGCCATGGACGGGCTAACGAAAATCAGAGCAGCGACGCCCTACAGAATGAGTGGGGGCCCTGTATATAGCAAATTGCTCATTTTAACCCCTCGGTGTAATCAGTTTCGTTGCAGTTGACTTGAAGAGCTTCCCGTGGGCCGGCTACCACTCATGTGCATTCCTATTCGTCGTATACAAAGCAGTTTTCACCAGGAAATGCAAATGGTGGTCTGTTTATCTATCTGTATGTATTGCACACGATCTGTTTGTGCGTGCCGCTCAGGTATATCGATCCTTGCGAAATCAACGGTATGCTATATAGATACACAACCTGCACACGCCCTCAGGGTGGAGATCAAGGAATGCTACCTCATTATCGTGCAAAACCGGCGCTCCAAATTTCTTCCCGTGCTGCTCGCTCTGTTTATGCACTACAGCACGGACCCGATTGCATTAACCCACCGGCGGCGGAATCGACAGCTCGCTACTCGTTATGCGCGCCTGCAGTGGCACTTCTGCACTGAGCCAGAATTCTTGTACTTCGCATTTGTAGAATTCGATCCCACTAATGGTGTACCAAGAAACAAGACAGCGGTTGACTCTTCAAAGGTTTACCTATCTTTGCAAGCTGAACGCCAAATTTTTATTTCACATCCCACTTCGTCATTGTTTGCGTGTAATGTTCACGCACTGTCACAAATGCCGCATTATTCCTTCAATTCTCTACCTCCCCGCCTCTTAAGTATACACGCCTATTAAGCATCGCTCCTCTAAGAATGGGCTGCGAGCCTACATGCAGCTTCTTTTTGCGTAAATGGTAGCGAACGTGATCTTTGGTACATCTAGAGCACGTTGAGCTAGGTGCGTTCGTGATTGTTAATTTGTGTGTGATTAAATTGTTCACCGGAGAAGGTGAACGCTGGAAGAGTCTTAACCATGGCGCACCATGGCTGCGCACCCGGGCTACGTGAAGCTGAGTCCGTCCGTTGCTGTTGTTTTGTGTGTGACTAAATTTCTTGCCGGTGAAGGTGACCGCTAGCAGAGTCTGAACTACGATGGAAGCACACCTGGACTACGTGAAGCCGTCTTCGTCCGTAGATATTGTTTTGTGTGTGATTAAATTGCCTGCCGGTGAAGGTGACCGCCAGTGGAGTCTGAACCACGGCGAGAACCAGTGCGCGCATGTATTCTTCATGTGTGCGTCTAGACGGTTAGAGGCGAATGCCGACGCTTCGAGAGGTTTATAAGATCAAGTCGATCCGACACTTCAGTAGTTTGCTCCGGGAACGATAAATGAACCCCGAGAAACTCCCGGGCAAACAAGCCGCCAATTCATCACGTCCCGACACCGAATACCGCCAGCCGACGTGGAAGCCAGCCGCCAACGTCGAGGCGCCGACTTCAAGGGTCACTTACGAGCCGCATCGGTGTGTACGGACTGTCGACGCGCCCGGTTTACTGTACGTATGTCACTTTTGATTCTGTGGACTGAGGACTGAATATTTGCTTTCCCGATTACTCTTTAGACATTTAGCTTGTACCGATACACATGTATAGATCACTGTTCATGTTACGATTGTGACATCGTAGTTGTTTTATATCGTTACACCTGTTCTTTGCAATTGTCGCTTTCCTTTATCTATTCAACATATTCACAGCTATATTTATTAATGCCAGTTTGCTTTGTTGTTGAAACATCAAATTAAATAACTTCGCTTTGCTTATTCTGATTGGGCCTTCGTCTAATTCACGACGGCAATTGGCGGAAGCCAGGCACCAGACTCCACTCCCTTATGCCACTGCTCAGGAGAAGCTAACGCATCGACTCTGAGTCGTGACACGCACATATTCTGTTTATAGAGGTTGCCGCAGAGAGATTGTAGTAGGAAATACGAGTACATCAGTGGCTCCAAATCAATGTTATATTACAAAGAAGAAGACGTAGGAAATAAATTTTTAAGAAGTCCGAGAACACCTAAGCACTTCTTATGAGTTGTGCTTGCGAAATGATTAATGTTCAGTTGAACGCTGCTGAGCGGTTCTTTCAGTTGTGAACTCCTCGCGGGCAAGCGAGCGCGTTGAGACGCTTGGCGCGTTTTTATTTGGTCTTACGTACTTGAGCGGTTAGAACGCAGGCGAGAGCTTGCGTGGAGAAGGAAGCGCGAGGATAACACAGGCTTCCGAGAGCGAGGGTGACGTGGAGTCGCAGCGATACCATCTCCCTTCATGCAACACCTGGCGCGTTACTGCGGCAGCAGGTGTCCCCTTTCGCCCGCTCTGCTCTGTTGAGGCGCGCTCGTGACAATACATCGCAGCCAATGGGAATTTAGGTGCCGTTTCGCTGCTACAGACGCCGGACGTCCTCTTTTTCGCTGTGCCACCGAAACGGTAGCACAGAGATCGCAGTGCGTTGAAACATGCAGCACTTTTGTTGTCTGTCTTCAGCTACTTGCGTTGCGGCTCCCACTGCCGTGCTTCGTTTATCCCGTTTTTTGTAGCGTTAGCTACACTGGCCTAGCCAAGCCCGTTTCGCGCGGCACATCAAGAGCCGTGCTGCGCATGCGCAAGGATCAGTGATGTCACACGGCTTGCGCACCGGAGCCACCGGAGCCGGTACCTCTCGCGCACATCCGCCACCGCCGCGCGCGACTCACCGCCGCCGGTCTGCGCATTCCAGAGGAGTGACGTCGTAGCCGTGGTAGACGCACTGGCGCCGGCGCGCAGTCGCCGTCTGACACTGCGCTGGAGCCGCTGCGCTTCTGACTGGCGTTTGCCAGTGTGGTAATAGCCATGGAGAAGGAGAGCGCAAATGCTGCTCACAGCGCAGAAGAACGGAGAAGCTTGACTCAGAAGAATAATCTTAAGAATAAGCTAAGAATAATCAGCTGAACCTTTGCTAACGCTACGTATATCCTGGCATAGCCGAGCTAAGCCACTGCAACTTTTTTTTTATTTCTTTAAATCATGGCTTTTAAACACAAATAGCTACTCCAAAACTCCTGCGCTCATATCGGCAACGTTCTGTTAAGTAAGGAAGGCACCTCGAGACCTTCTGGCGGTGACTCATTCTCCTATTCACTTAGGATTAGGAGAAAAATTACCATTTATTATAACATGTTAAAAAATAAAGGTGCACTTCAGCAGGATACGAGAAGAATAAAGTCTCAGAGACGTCCCCGCTTTACTAGACTCTACCAACCACCCATGCGTCGCGGAATGTTTTGAAAGCAGGACAATAGCCCTGGAGTGCGAGACGCCCCTACTTCCTTGCGGCAGTCACGAATCGTTCGGCGAAGTTGGGTATACCGCGGCGTTTCGTTCAGCGGGGGCGGGCGAATGACGGCGGGGCTGTTGCGTCCACAGAGAGACTCCAAGGGCCGACGCAAAGTTTGTTGACCGCAGTTTTCTGCCGCGCCGTATCGCTGCAGCCAGCCCTGGTTCGCCCGGCTTCTTCCCCCCTTTTGTTGCCCCAGCTGGCTTTCGTGCAAGCATTGCTGCGATCGTGAAGCCATTCCCACCGGTGCTCTGGGAACGCTCCTGCTTTCCTCGCCGCTGAGCAAACAAGACCGGTCATTTCACGACGAAATGGAAAGCTATCCTTCAGTATGTTGAAGCAAGAGGAATGGGAAGCTGTTGTCGATACAGCACGGACAACTGCTAACGAACCAGTGACTCTTAGTGGGTCGTGTAGGAAGGCTAGCGGGCTCCTGGAAACACGCCTGTTTCTTTAGAGCTCAGGAATGCGATCACCGGAGCCTTGCACACCCTGCAGCACATTGAACCGCTTCAACGTCCGGTGGCCACCTTGGTTACGTGTGTATATGTGACGTATATGCTTCAATGCTTCAGTTGCATTGCTTTCAAGAAGATCGATACTTGATTTAGACTAAATATTGCACAAGAAAGACGGCATACTTCAGGGATTCCTTCGACTCCAAATACAGTTACTGCGACTGCAGCATTCTCCCACAGGGAAGACCACAATCTTGTTTTTGCTTGACTGCTTTTCCTCAAATAGTTGCGCTCGCCTACTACGGGGCAATGGACAAGAAGCTATATCGGTTATGCAGGGTGTCCAAACTATCATGCACCAAGATTTAAAAATATGCAAATGCCACGTAACTGGACAGAACCAAGGTAATGTTGTTCGCGGTCGCTTGGAGATACTCAGATTATTTTTTTTGCGTTCCGCCTAATTGCATAATTACTCTTAATTAATTAATCAACTTCTCAATTATTATAATTATACGAAGAGTATCAATGAGAAAATTGCAGAGCAGCATGGAAAACTCCGGACACAGCTTTCTGTTGCTCAATACGTGCTACATAAAAGTGTTTTTCCGAGCGTGAAAAAATCCCGCGAATACACGCAAAATTGCCAGGCAACTGGCCACTCGAGGCACTTTGTGTGTATTCGCCAGCTTCTTTTGCGCTCGGAAAAACACTTTTATGTAGCACGTATTGAGCAACAAAAAGCTGTGTCCGGAGTTTTCCATGTTGCTCTGCAATTTTCTCACTGACACACTTCACATAATTATAATAATTGAGAAGCTATTAAATGAATTAAATTAAGAGTAATTATGTAATTAGGCGGAATGCAGAAAATAATCTGTGTATCTTCAAGCGACAGCAAACGACATTACCTTGGTTCTGACCAGCTAGGTGGCATTTGAATATTTGTAAATCTTGGTGCATGATAACTGGGACACCCCGTATAGTTGGCTGGGGGGTTCAAATAATACTGTATTATTTGCAAGAATTTGGAAAAAAATACGCATATTTGGAACAATATTTAAATGATAGGTCTAAATGTTCTGATATTACAAAATAAAAAGTGTTCTCTACATAAATTCCGGCCTTATTTTTTCTGCTGATGTAGGCAACTTCCTTTTGTATGATATAGTAATGCATAGTGTGGAATTCAAAATACACGGATATACTTTAGCACTCTCAGACTCCCAATGTCTAAGTATACTAAACAAATTTAGTTCAGATGCATAGCTTTATGCACGTTATGTTCGCAGCTGTTTGGGAAGAGGTTTACGCGATTGTTTTTTCTTTTTATCTCTTTTTTTGTTTGAGGTCATCCAACATTTTCTTATCTTAAAAAAATTTTATTCAGACAACTTTGGCGCAGCATGTTTATTGTGGTTTCTTTTGTGTGTTATCATGGCGAGGTTGATTGTGGTCAGGGTATTAAGTGTCGAGAAGTTGTGTGAAATGATCATAATTTGGGTTTCCATCATTTAATAGTACAACTTATAAGGAACGTAGTACCTGCCCAGCGTGTTGGCTGCCTGGAATTTAGCTAGTTGCTGCGTTAAATGTTGTGTATCACAATAATTCCCAGCGTACCTTATTGTATACTTTTCTCCCTTGCTCTCTCTCTCTATCTTGATGTTTTCGCTCTCTAAGCGCAACCTGGAGCGAACACTTCGTTACGGCCAAACAAGCCCTTCATTTCGCCCCTTTATTCTCTTTGGTTCGGTGTGAAGCTAAGATAATAAAAAAATAATAAGCGGATCATCTTAAATGTGGTACAAATGGCTATCAACCATCTACATACCGGCAGCAGTGGCAATGGCATCTGCCCATTGTATCGCAAGTTACTCTGCCACCTGCAGTCATCAAGTCACGTGTTCTGGCGCGACAGCTGTGTCATGCCTCAGACACACATTTCATAAAAAAGGCATACATTTAATACATAGAATAACAAAAATGCATACACTAATAAACAAGTTTCGTCGTTAGCCCGAAGTGCCTTCGTTTTTTTTTTCTTCCTTGAAACTCTAAAAAAGAAAAAAGAAAAGAAAACGCTAAATGTTTTCCACTCGTCTTTCATCGTAACTGAAGAACCGGTGACGCCATCGGCATAATTAAAAAGATAAACGTAAGGGGAACTGGGGTACCAGGCGAAGTAAAGAAAAGCGGAATCGAGCGCGCCTCCAAAGCGTCAGCGCCAAACCGCGCTTCTGGCGTGATCGCGGAGATTTTCCAGCGCGGTACAACACAATTTTAGGCGAAGATGAAAACTCCAAAGCGAAAGAATGCAAAGCTCTAGCCTCGCTTTCATCCCTTCAAAGCGGTCGGAGGTCATCGCGCCGTCCGTGTAAATTGCGAGCGGTTTCCTTTGCCTCGGGCGCGGACGCGGCCCTAATGGATGCTAATGATGCGCCGCGCACAGTACATACGTGCACGTCCGCCGTGTTTCCACTCTAGATGACTCGTGCCCCCAACGCCCCTGCGCTGAATTATTGCCGGCGATGCCACGCCGCAGCGGTGGACTCACTTTTGCCATTCGGGTGCTTCGGGCCCGAGCCAGCGGATGCTTACACTTTCCCCATTTCCCGCGGCTCCTTCGTTCGCCGTACGCCCCACGGCCTTCTGGCGTTTTTCTTAACGCTCACGCGGGAAGCCAGGGCAAGTCGAAGTTAAGTGTCTGGCACTGCTGGCGCCACCTTATTATTTATTTTAGCCTAATTTAGTTTGATTTGTGTCATGTTTTTGAACAGCCTATACTTTGCCCCACTTTGCGGTTATATCATGTTTCTAGCCTATTTACCTATGGCGGCCTTTCTATTAATAAGAAATGCGTGAAGAACTTCCGTACTTGTCGCTATCCAACACCCCTGGCCCAGCAGCGCGATGCTGCTGTATCGCTCGGCCACGATCCCGAGCTAGGCAGCGAGGGAATTATTTCTCAGCGTCGAGAAAGCACCGGGCGACCTCGGACTGGCCGTGCAACCAAGAAGGTGCACTTCGCGCGTGAACTGCAGCGTATACAGAGCGAACCGCGAGAAAGCTAGGAGCCCGAGAGCAGCGCACGGCTTCATAGATGACGCCTGGTACTGTCAGTCGAACTTGTGGCTGAACCAAGCACCAAGGCGGAAACACAACTCGCTTTCGCCAGCTGATGCAGCGAGATGGCCGATGAAGCTGCTCGATCTCCTCACGAAGACGGCGTGCAGGGAACCAGATAATCCGCTGTCAGAACAGATGCAGCAGGAAAAATACGAGTACTTGCAAATGATGTCACAGAATCGATGTGGAACGCACCTAGCTTCCAGCACCACGTCTACAATCGACTGAAACACCTGTCTTCGACTTCGTCCTCCACCGGGACTGTCCCGACCCGGGACAAAACAGTACTTGCCGACTGTGGCTTGGCGTCACTTTTAGCAAATCCTTTGTTTTCTGCATCAAAAGGGAAGATAGCGCAGCGTGTGACCACTGCGGCAGCGAGTAAACTATTGAACACGTTCTTGCCGTTGTCCCCGATACAGCGCACACAGGCAGTAACTCGCGACTGCGCTGGCGCGTCTGACGACCGGCCGCTTTCGGAGCCGACAGTCCTGGAACGTCGGGCTATGCAGTCGTCACACCACAAGTCGGTCAAAGCACTCTTGAAGCTCTTGCGTTCTAGTGGCCTATTGAGATACTATAGTTCTCACGGACGTTCCCCACGCCTCCCTATATCCCACCACATGGACGTGCCGCAACATACAGGTAACCCCGCAAATACCCAACTCCACACTCGAGCAGTGGAAGCCGTGCGGACTAGCTCGGACCCTCGTGACCAGCAACAACTGGTGCGGCGGCCCGGGAGACAGCAAGAGCCGCAGGCGCCCTGGACTGAGGGCGCCTCCCCGCACTAGCAGGGAGACACCAGTTTGTTCATTTTTTTCCCCAATAAATGTCTTTCCACCACCCCCCTCCTCCTCTTTATTTTTCTTCGTGTCTTTGCTTAATCTCTCCGCTATTATTTCCGTCTTTCATTTCCCCTTACCCTTCCCCCAGTGCAGGGTAGCAACCGGAATCTCTTCTGGTTAACCTCCTTGCCTTTCCCACCCTATTTCTTTCTCTCTTTCTTCATAGATACGCATTTTGTGTGTGGCTCTCAGTTCTCTCTCTTGACCTTTAAACCGGATCTTCTTATTTCACCGTCTTTACGTGTGTCCTCATCACTTGTACGCATATAAATATGAATCCTACACCTCTCACCATTCTTACAATATAGACCTTTTCATCGGCGAGGAGGAAAGGGCGCGCTACGAGCCTTTCCTCCTCTCTGGCTTGTGCGAGCAGCCGGCGCGGCGCGGCTTGAATGTGTTGCCGGTCGCACGCTGCGGAACGATTTGGAGTTGTTTTAGCTAGTTCTGAGTGCAATTTACGGGATGTCAGTTCTTACGAGGACGTCGAACAACCACTGTGTAGCCTTTAAGTGCAGCAGTAGCTACAGTAGCTGGAAATTTCTCTTGGATGTGCAAAAATGCGACGCGCATCATCAGCCGCGGTTGTGTGTATGTGTTTTAACTATGTTGGATGTATCGGTTTTCACTCGACGAATAGTTGTAAAACATTTCCATCAGCCACCGGCATCGTTCTCGCACATTTTAAGTCTAGTAGACTTCAAATCACTATGTCTACGTTAGCCTCGTGCAACAGGCCGAAGGCTTTGCTCAACACAGCGAGCACTGCGGTTGGCAAACCAACATGACACTGTACACAAGCTTCGTGCTTCGATCGGCATTGCCAGTTTGCCCTGTAATTCACACTATACAAAGGGGATCGCATAAAGAAAAAACAGCTATTTGTAAGGACACAATTTTCCCAAGATGGTGAACGCGTCGTAGATGACTGAATTACGAGACTGAAAAAAAAAGAAAAAAAGCATATGTCCGCCTTTTCGGCCAAATAAAACAGAACAGGGGATAATGACGCAATAAGACTTCGCATGGTCGTGCCGCATGCTTGGACCACTTGGACCATGTGCTATAGAGAATCTATAACAAAGCATTTAGTACTGCCTCTGAGCTAGGCAAGTCTGCAGCTGGTCGTTCGACCACTAGAAAATGTGATTCACACTGTACGGTAAGCGGTTATTATTAATCAAACTATTTTATTTTTGGGCGGAAACCTTGCCCAGCCAACAAGGCAGTCGCCGAATGTATCTACAGATAACAACTTGAACGTTTGTCAAAGTAAACAGTACAACTTATTCGCCAGCAGAACGGTACCCACGCTATCAGGATCGTCAAATGTTTCGTAACTACTCGTTGCAGCTAAACCAGAGCTTAGAATTACAGTGCTGAGAATGTTACAGTACGGTAACATTCGTGAAATGAATTTTCATAAATACCCAACTGATATCCGAGGCTGATTGTAAGCTCAAACCATAGCCTATCGAGAAGGCTATGGCTCAAACAAACGCGCACACCTCGCGCTCGGTGCTCCGTCCGCCTTAACGCCAGCAGAAACTCCATCCGCTTAATTACTTCAGACTTAAATTCCTTCACTACGCCTCACAAGACCACGCCTCACGTAGAAGACGCCACTTCGTGCTAAATAGACCGCGCAAGAGCGAAAAAATCCACCAGAAACTGCCGCCGAGCGTACATAGTTTTCACGTGACGTCATATCCGCCGCCTACCCCGACCATCCGCCATCGCTATAGGCACCTCGCTACTAGCCGCTGGCCAGCTGCCCTTGTGTTCGGCGTTCACTTCTACGTGTCAGCGCCGCATGTTTGCTGTTGTGAAAGCTTTGCGATGGCAAAAGTCAGAGCCCTCAATTTTGCCCTTGCTACATGGACGAGCTTGTAGGGCCGACCTGGGCTCGCCACAAAGAAAAGGTCGGAATGTGCGACGGCGTGGACCCATACTAGCTGCACGGGGGCGTGGATATCAGTTCAGACCCCGAGGTGATCCCGGCCACGACGTACGTGGATATTACTAATTGCCTTGTCCCGTCCACGAGCTACGTCACGCTGAACGAAATAAAGGCGTACAAATCGCTGAAGGCGCACAATTAATTCACGGGCGGTTGGGTGAGGAAGGTTGCAGCGAAGCGCCTGTCGTCGGGTCTTACCATCGTCCTCGGCGAGGTGAGTCAATGAAAGCATATGTTCCTTGGCGTGCGGCAGAGAACTATCTCAGTATTTTTTGTGCGGCTCCATTT